>NC_133333.1:243475170-243670612 GCF_042186555.1 Aquarana catesbeiana
GGTCTGTAGATGAGTGTAAAGTTGTGAGTGGAGCAGAGTCCTCCAGCAGAACAGAAGCATGTCAGTAAAAGAGTGTAAAGTTGTGGGTGGAGCAGAGTCCTCCAGCAGCACAGAAGCATGTTAGTAAATGAGTGTAAAGTTGTGGGTGGAGCAGAGTCCTCCAGCGGCACAGAAGCATGTCAGTAGATGAGTTTAAAGTTGTGGGTGGAGCAGAGTCCTCCAGCAGAACAGAAGCATGTTAGTAAATGAGTGTAAAGTTGTGGGTGGAGCAGAGTCCTCCAGCAGCACAGAAGCATGTCAGTAAATGAGTGTAAAGTTGTGGGTGGTGCAGAGTCCTCCAGCAGCACAGAAGCATGTCAGTAGATGAGTGTAAAGTTGTGGGTGGAGCAGAGTCCTCCAGGAGCACAGAAGCATGTCAGTAAACGAGTGTAAAGTTGTGCGTGGAGCAGAGTCCTCTAGCAGAACAGAAGCATGTTAGTAAATGAGTGTAAATTTATGGGTGGAGCAGAGTCCTCCAGGAGCACAGAAGCATGAAAATAGGTGAGTGTAAAGTTGTGAATGGAGCAGAGTCCTCCAGGAGCACAGAAACATGTCAGTAAACGAGTGTAAAGTTGTGGGTGGAGCAGAGTCCTCCAGCAGCACAGAAGCATGTTATTAAATGAGTGTAAAGTTGTGGGTGGAGCAGAGTCCTCCAGGAGCGCAGAAGCATGTCAGTAAACGAGTGTAAAGTTGTGGGTGGAGCAGAGTCCTCCAGCAGAACAGAAGCAGGTCAGTAGATGAGTGTAAAGTTGTGGGTGGAGCAGAGTGTTGAGGTTGCACTTCCAGTATGTTGGTGTTGTCGGATTTCTCTGCGTCAGTAATAAAGACACAGCTTGCTCCACTATGTCTTATTCATATGCAGTTTATCTCTGATAGAGGCCGGGCTGCCTACTCTGCTGGCTATGATTATATCCATGATCTGAAGATCTGAACTCGCTGTGAATTATTCATAACTTCCTTCTCAAAGTTTAATGCGTCCATTTCTAATGTGAGCCGAGAGCCAAACGCCTTCCATCCTAGCCAGAGAAAAAAATGAAAAGTGAATTTTCCATAAAGCCGCCTTTTTAAACACCCGGCGCCCACCGGGCTCTTTAATCCGATTATACGTTTTGGATATTAACTGCCACCGGCTGCTTGTATGGAGCCAGTTATTATGTGTGTCTGTGGCAATGGATGGGGGAGGGAGCTGACACTGGGCAGCTCTACTACTTGGAAACACTGAAATGTGTGCGATCACATGACTGAGAGCCCGCAGCAGTGTAAGACCTCGACATACAAGGTTACCTTTGTGTCTTAGTAGTAGATCTGCGTTGTTAAACATTGATATTGTGTATGTCATTGCCATTCAAGACATTTTGTAATTTATTGCCATTAAGGGCTTTTGTACAAGGATGCCCTGAGCCCATTCAATGTAAATTCCAGCGTATTCCCCTCTCTGGTGAAACCCAGATGCTGCCAACCGCCGTCCATAGACATGAATGGTTGTGCGTGGATGTCTGTGCGTAGACACTCATACAGCTTATGACTAAATTGCAGGAATAGAAAGGTTTCTATTCTTTTAATATGCCCACACACAATACAAGTGTTTACATGTATTCCTCGTGCCCCTTTCTCAAAAAAAAAAAAATACTGGTATGACGTAGGGCAGAAAAATACAGACGTGCTGAAATGTATTTTTTTATTTCCTCCCCTCCTGAAGACTCCTGGGATGTATGACATCATTTGCCTAGACAAAGAAACCACAAAGTAACTGCAGAAATGTAAAAAAAAGCCCAAAAAACTAGTAAATATGATAATACTTTCCTATCTGTTTAATTTACTATTGCTAGCACCTAAAGAATTAAAAATAGTGGATGTTGACTGAGAGAGTGAAGTTCTGCTTTTAGTAATTGCAGTATCCAACACGCAGCAACAATGAATAATGGCAACAACATAAACCATACAATCTGATGTATACAAGCCATCATCAGTTAAAAACGCAACCCAATCGATATAGAAAAGGAGAACAATGCCACTGATAGACTTGGTACATGAACGGGGTAAAAAAAAACTCGTACAATAGAGTAGACAAAAACTTAGACTGAAACACCAAAGGAATGATTTCTCTCTGTTTCCATTGTCATGCTGAATTTTTTTGCAGTGCAATTGATGGGACCGCATGTCACCAAAGTGACACTTTAAAAAAAAGTTAAAAGAGAAAAAAAAAACGGTGAGATGTGCTAAAATGTACATTTCACCTGCCCCCTGCCAAACCTCAAGCACACTAGCCCAATGCGTTTTACCATGTGGTTTAGTGTTAACAAACCCTTATGCCAGTGGTCTTCAAATTGCGGACCGGGGGACAAATGCAGCCCTTACTTGACTTTATCTGGCTTTTGGGGTACTATTCCTCCTACAGACACCAACAACGGGGGCAAAATTCTTGCCACTGACAGCAACAATGGGACACTATCCTTCCCACTGACACCAATGATGTTCACCCTTCCTCCCACTGACACCAATGATGGGCACCCTTCCTCCCACTGGCACCAATGATGGGCACCCTTCCTCCCACTGGCACCAATGATGGGCACCCTTCCTCCCACTGGCACCAATGATGGGCACCCTTCCTCCCACTGGCACCAATGATGGGCACCCTTCCTCCCACTGACACCAATGATGGGCACCCTTCCTCCCACTGACACCAATGATGGGCACCCTTCCTCCCACTGACACCAATGACGGGGCATCCTTCCTCCCACTGACACCAATGACGGGGCATCCTTCCTCCCACTGACACCAATGACGGGGCACCCTTCCTCCCACTGACACCAATGACGGGGCACCCTTCCTCCCACTGACACCAATGACGGGGCATCCTTCCTCCCACTGACACCAATGACGGGGCACCCTTCCTCCCACTGACACCAATGACGGGGCACCCTTCCTCCCACTGACACCAATGACGGGGCACCCTTCCTCCCACTGACACCAATGACGGGGCACCATTCCTCCCACTGACACCAATGACGGGGCACCATTCCTCCCACTGACACCAATGACGGGGCACCATTCCTCCCACTGACACCAATGACGGGGCACCATTCCTCCCACTGACACCAATGACGGGGCACCATTCCTCCCACTGACACCAATGACGGGGCACCATTCCTCCCACTGACACCAATGACGGGCTACTATTTTCCCCACTGACACCAATGACGGGCTACTATTTTCCTCACTGACACCAATGACGGGCTACTATTTTCCCCACTGACACCATTTATGGGGTGTTAATCCTCCCACTAAAGGTGTGGCATTGTTTACTCCCACTGGCACTGGGATATTTTCTACTCCCACTGGCCACAGTCTGGCCCCCCCTAAAGGGACAGCAAACTGGCCCCTTGTATAGAAAGTTTGGAGACTCCTGCCTTAAACAATAAGTTCACATTTCTGAAAAAAATAAAATAAATGCACATTTTTGCAGGAAAAAAATGCAATTTTTTTGACAGTAGCCTGCAGAGCATTGCACCTGTGATCAGTGGATCAGGACTGCAATATCAGGCTCCTGCAAACACTGCACATTCCTCTGTACGGACTTTCAGTTTCAGAGCTGTAGGAAGTGCGAATGAACTATGAGGGCGCTGATCGGCATGCTCACATCCTATTGAATCTACATACTGTCTTCAGCGGTGTCAGACGGGACTTGTAGTTAAGACATTCACAGATCGCTGTGAATGAATGTTATGTATGGAGCCCCACTCAGCCACACCAGTTTTAAATGTGATAGCGGCTGCAGGGGAGAGGAACCCCACGCCGCTGCCACAGGGAGGGAGGCTCTGGCAGTGAGAGGCAGCTGATTAGGAGCATGTTCCATTACACCCTAAATATGGGTGGAACATGTTCCCAAAGGTGAACCTATTCTTTAAATAAAGTGGAAAAATTAGGCATCCAATGCCAGTTTAAAGTGGAACTTTAGTCAAAAGATGAAGTCCTGCTAGATCACTTCAGGCTGCCCCCCTTTGCAGGTATAGCTATGTAAAACATTAAAAAAAAAAAGTGCCTATACTGTTTAAAAGCCAGCAATACACTGTCTCACTCTGCTCTGCACATGCTCAGTGGCTCTCTATTTTTTGGCACTGTGCTGAAAAGCAGAGCCACTAGAGGCTAATCTGGTGACAGCCTAGAGATTTACTGCTGCTCAGGAGCTCTGGGCTTCAGCAAAATGGCAGCCCCTGGCAAGGAAAAACAGGAACAATGCTGGAGGCAATATACAGCACACACTAATTTTGGTAGCATATCTATAAATGTGGAATGAATGTTCTTTGCTAAAGAACGTTATTTTATATCAAGTTGTCATAGGGAAAAGTTCCTCTTTAAACAGACAATAGGTCGGAGGGACTCAGAAAAACAAAAACTGCTGTTATTACTATTGAAAGACATCATATTTTGCCCATCATTACACATGAATGATTCACTGTACCTGACAGATTCATATAAAATGAATCTCCTCTGCACCATGACAACCAAAAACAGTTTATATAAGGAGTTAAGAAAAGGGGGGAATTGTGGGAATTTAAATAAAGCACACTACTAAAGAATAAAATGCAATCATGTTTATTGATTCCAAATAAACAATCATATAATAGTGATAAACTTTATATAGTCAATGACAATAGATGACAACTTGATATTGCATGTATATGGATATATTCCTGCATAAATTCGAATTGTAAATTGATAATAAAGGTAGTAATAAGTTGCCCATTGACATAATAGACAAAAAAAATCTCAAACATATATTTTGCAATGATGTAGCATGTAACAGTAGCTCAACGCATTTCATGGGTATGCCCAATCATCAGGAGCAATAGGAGATATCCAGAATCCTTTAAAGAAGAACTCCAGACAAGGAGTTCTTTTTAGTATTTGATATGGGGGGGGAGAGTGTTAGCCTTGTGGAGTACATAGCCTTGCACATTTTTCACATTTCATCTTTTTGTGCCGTTTACAGGTTAGCTACATGGAAATTTACTGTGAGAGAGTCCGAGACCTGCTGAACCCCAAAAACAAAGGCAACCTCCGTGTCAGGGAACACCCGCTGCTGGGGCCCTATGTGGAAGACCTATCCAAGCTAGCTGTCACCTCATACACTGATATTGCCGACCTGATGGATGCAGGAAACAAGGCCAGGTGAATATAGAGAAGCATAAATAGATGTTTTTTTAGGCTGTTCGTGTGAAAGCAAAATGCTTTCTGGTTTTCTGATCATTCCAGCAGACAGTTACATGCTGATCAATTCACATTTTGGCTAGTATGTGAGAACACATTGGCACAGGGCAGGAGATGAGGATGCACAGCTAGAGGTTAAAGCGGTAGTAAACCGCACTTTTTTTTTTTTTTTTAATTCAATTTTTTTATACTCTGTTAGACAATGGCATAATGTGCTAGTATGCATCCCATACTAGCACTTTATGAAATACTTGCCTTAGAACGAAGTCCTCCAGTGGCGCGCTGTCACCGCAGACAGGGCTTCCGGTCTTTCTTCCGGGTTCCTGTGCTCCGGCCATGCCACGATGATGTCGCAGCAGCACATGCACGCGGGAGTCACGGACCGCGGCACAGAGCTCTGAAGGGACGACACGGGTATGTTGTGTCCCTTCAGAGTGCATGCGCTCGTGACATTACCGGCTGCATACAGTGTGAATACCTCCTAAACTGTAGAAGTTTAGGAGATATTCACTGTACCTACAGGTAAGTCTCATTATAGGCTTACCTGTAGGTACAAGTTTTAAAGAAGAGTTTACTCACTTTAACTTGGTGCAGGGGAGGAGGGGGTAATTTTAGGATTAAGTTAGGTTTTGAGGAAGGGGTTATTATTCGTGCAGTCTCAGAATAAGAAATTATTTTTTACTCCAACAGTGCTGGGAGCTTCATGCCAAAATCATACAGTGCTGAGGTCTCAGAGCCAGAATACTATGTACTGGCATTAACATGTCACATCTGAGCAGGTATAAGCCAGGAGACAGAGATGCAGGCCTGGACCGGCAATCTGGAAACTGGAGGTCAGGTGCATTTCATAGAACCTATTCTAGAGGTTCCAAAATTATCGCCATTGGAGTGCTACTTCTTCAGCCTGTAAATCTCTGGATAAAGTTGGGTATCTCTGTTTAGGAATACGCAATATTTTATAATAAATCTGTCTCTACAGGACGGTAGCCGCCACAAACATGAACGAGACCAGCAGCCGCTCCCACGCAGTCTTTACCATTGTTTTTACCCAAAAGAAACTCGACATAGACACCAACCTCTCAACTGAGAAGGTAAGCAATGCATCTCAACAGGCAGACCAACAATTCCGTGATTCTGGAGATCCCAATTATTCTGCTTCTTTCTCACAATGACTGTGGTTAGCAACCAATCAGACTCACTCTCCTCCAGTCCCTTTCTAAGATATAAAATTAAAAGCAGTGGCTGGTTGGGTGCTAAAGGGAACACAGACAGTTCATGTGCCTGAATCTTACTAAATATTACAGTGTCTCTTCTGTGGCTCACCCAAGCCCGTTATCCTACAAACCTGTTCTTGGTTACACAGTTTGCACTTCTTTAATAAAAGCTTCTGGGAGAACTTCTATCAATCATTTATGGGATGTTTTATATTATTGTTATAGGGTCTGGTTTTGTATGCGCTTTTCATAATAAAATTACTGTATGTGTATAATAAATATACACATATCAGGTGCTAAAGGGTTGTGAGCACATGTTAAGGTATAAGTTCACCTTTTGTAACATGTTACACCCATAGTCAGGGTGTAACATACATGTTACAAATCCACTGGCCCCCCGCATATTTTTTTACCTATAAGAAGATAAAAAAAGGAGGAATTTTGTGGGACTTTAAATGAGGGTACGGCATGTTGAGAGAAAGTGACAACATAAATATGAAAGTACAGTACATTATTTATTCCAATTTACAATACATATCAGATATTTTGTATCAGATAGGTAGTCACCAGACTTACACTAAATATGCTGCTTGTAGCATGCAATACAAATATAGAGTAGACATGGCAAATATACACGGTATAATCGATTGAAAGACAAATATAATAAAGACAAGTAACTGTTGGCATCTAGTGGCACTCTACGCGTTTCCTGGCGTTACAGCCATTCATCAGGAGTGTTATGAGGTATTGTACTAGGAAGAAAAAAACAGGGATTAATGATAGTACCCTTAGAATAAGGGGGGGGGGGATCAGGGGAATCAAGTCACAACAAGGTGGAGATGGATTGGGATACTTACTGACAACCTTAAAGCCAAGTCCGGTATCGGCCAAGGAAGACGGGGGCACGAGGCATGATGTCTCCCACGTGGTTGAAACGGGGAAACCCCCCCAAGGAAAGAGAACAGCGCCTGGAGCCCAGCATAGTGGTCACAACATATATACATATACACACATCAGGTGCTAAAGGGGTGTGAGCACATGTTAAGGAATAAGTTCACCTTTTGTAACATGTTACACCCATAGTCAGGGTGTAACATACATGTTACAAATCCAGTGGCCCCCCACACATTTTTTAACCTATAAGAAGATGTGCATTTATTATTATTATTTTTTTTAAATGTGAACTTCTCCTTTAACGTTAAAAAATCTGGATGAACCCTCTGCATACAGCTATATACTTTCTCTAGCAAACTGCACAAAAACAGGGCTTTTTAGTTCACATACATTGCAATACAGGCTGATCGCCTCCATGCCACGCCGTATTGATGCAATAATTTATGCAAAAGGAGCCCCAACCAAGTATTACATACTTTTAAGTAAGCCAATATTTCTGTATTAAAAATCATTTTTTTTTTTTAAATTTTATTGGTCTTATTTAATATTCTAATTTTCTGATACTGAATTTTGGGTTTTTACTAGCTGTAAGCCATAATCCAAAAATTAAAAAAAAAAATGCTTGAAATATATCACTCTGTGTATCTACATAAAATATAGGAGTTTCACTTTTTAAATTGAATTACTGAAATAAATTAACTTTTTGATGTATTCAAATTTTTTGAGATGCACCTGTGTGTATATATAGCCTTTATATAATTTAACACTTTTGTCATATCTTTACTCAGTTTGTGTACGTGATCTGCCTCTTGTATTAATAAAGCTTCTTCTTATCTCAGGTCAGTAAAATCAGTCTGGTAGATTTGGCTGGAAGTGAAAGAGCCGATTCCACAGGAGCAAAAGGAACGCGACTAAAAGTGAGTACAAATGTTAATCTTGTCTGTGAGTGATAACATTTCTGCCCTTAGGGCTCTTTCACACATGAATGTCCGTTTTCACGTACTCAGTTTGCTCAGCTGGGATCGATCGTTGATCCCCACTAAGCTGGCGGATAAAAGGTACTGCTCACTGTGGAGAGACGGACCTGTCAGATCTCCACTATGGGGTCGGGTGAAAACTGATCCGCCTGTCCGTTTTCATCCGATCCGATCCACCAGACGGATGGAAAATTGGGTTTCCATCCGTCTGAATTTAACGGGGGTGATATCAGCGGACCTGTCACCGCAGATATCCGCCGCTCCATAGAACTGCATGGAGCGTCCGTTCAGGTCCGCCTAAAAAACTGACAAGCGGTCCTGAAAGGTCTGCATGTGTGACGGGGGCCCTAGACTCGGCTCACGCTTTTGCCTTGCTGGAATAATTACTTTGATGTGATGTGATTCTATTCATTCTGAGTGGAACCCCAACGCACCTTGTTGACAGACGTGGTACATTGCTGTGCAGTGCTGTGCCAGGAAAGGTGCATGTTTCTTTTCTGGGACATAGAGGTGCATTACCAGCCCATTCATTTTGAATAGTCTGCAGTGCACTTTAATGCACAATAAAAAAAAAAAGTGCATTATTGCACCTCAGCAGAAATGTGTGAACACCTAGCCTTACGGTTTCCAGAACTTGTCATCTACATCCAAACTGGAACATCATTTTATTCACATAGATACATTTTGCTGCAGTATGCAGAGAATAAAACTTTTGACATAGTCAGCATTATCTTTAGATCCTCAGCTGCTTACCCCGTCACACCCTGAATGTATTAGAATTCTTTTCTGTGCATTTAGTGTTCTCTTATTGTCAATGTTCTAGTTGAGGGATATACTAAAATTATCATCTGTACTGTGATCTTAGCTTATTTTTTTTTTGTTTTTTTTTGTTTTGCAGGAAGGTGCTAATATCAACAAATCTCTGACCACTTTGGGGAAAGTCATCTCTGCTTTGGCAGAAGTGGTAAGTCCTCTTATGTTATGTAGGGAAATTAGGCGATCTTTGCCGCACCTGCTGTCATAATTCAGTGGCACACTGCGGGAGATCCCTGCATCCACATCGCTTGTGTGCAGGCAGAGATCTGTAAGTTTTTTTTTTTTTTTTTTTTTTTTTTTTTTTTTTAGTTCATCCTGCTGGTTGAACAAAAAAAAAAAAAAAACGCTACATGCATACCCTGCTTTAGGCTTAGCAGACAACCCACACTTATTGTTCTCAGGGGAAAAGTCAACCAGCCTTTTTGGATTACCATTTCCATTTGCTCTGTGTGGTTTTCTGCTCTGTGCATGAACATTTATATTCCCTATCTCGCAAAAAATGTATGGACACCTGACAATTACACCTACTATATGTCCATAAGAATGTTTATGCCTCTCCAAATGAGTTCAGGTGTTTCCTATGAAGGGTACTGTAAATACTGCAGCATACAAAGACGTTTCAGACAGTTACTAACAGTTTAGAGAAGGGCCTTTTCTGTTTCAGCATAACTGTGCACAAAGCCAGCCCCATAAAGGCATAGATTGACCAGTTTGATGTGGAGGAACCCAGGTGTTCCTCCATATCAAAGGCTGGTCTTTTTCTCCTGATGACCATTGTCATTTGGACCGAAAGTAATGGGAAATCTAAAACTGCTTGGAAATATTACAATGGAGACACCCATTCAATGCAAAGTATCTAAGAGGGAATATCCCCACCACTTTATGTCTAGAGGACAAGAATTGAGAGGCAATCTGCCAAATGAGACAAAACAGTACAAACCTTTCTAACTACTTCAGCTACGGGAGATTTAACCTCCCCCCCCCCCCCCTTCCTGGCCAGGCCTTTTTTTGCAATATGCCACTGCGTTACTTTAACTGACAACTGCACGGCTGTGCGACGCTGTACCCCAATAACACTTCTGTCCCTTTTTTTCAACCAATAGAGATTTCTTTTGGTGGTATTGGATCACCTCAGTCGTTTTTTGTTTATAGTGCAAAAAATAAAAAACCCAGACAATTTAAAAAAAAAAAATAAATAAAATATATATATTAAACTGCTAAGCCAACACAAAAACAAAAGTTATGGCTATAGTTGCACTTTAAAGGTTTTATATTTTAGTCCTTGGGCCAGTTTAGTACCATGGTACGTATAATAAATGTATCGGGGTTTTTATGTTGAAGCTTCCAGGCTCTTAATATGTGAAAGCAGGTTGAATTTGTTGTGATCTATACATGTGGTGTATGGGTCAGTACTCTTCTGATGTATTATATTTGTTTTCATTCATGCTGTCCTTTCAGGATAACTGTCCCAGCAAGGTAGGTCTTCCTGGTGGTGTATACCTTCAAGCTTTTAATAAACAGCAGTGTGGACTGTGTCTGTATTTTGCTAGATCTGTTTAGTTGCTCACAGTCATTTTTGTCATCTCCCCCCCTGCCCCCATGGGTTCTTTTGGACACTTATATTAATGGTTGACCTCTCCAAAATGGTCACTGAAGCCCCTGGACACCTCCTGGTATCCCCTTGTATGCTTGCTCCAGTTTGCATCAGGCAAACGCTGGCTGTCAGAACTGGCGAAATGGGATTATGCAATAAAATTCTAAACTCAGACTTTGCTACATTACTGAATTTGTTTTAGCCTGAAAAACTGCATTTATTATTTAGGGTGCTCCTATGAATGTGTGCACTTAGTTGGCAAATTGTATTTTAAACATTGTGTTACTTGCATCTTCCATTAGTACAAAATCTAAAACGAGGATAGATTAGCTGCCCACTTATGAAATGCATAAAACATTTCATTATTTCCTATTAGTCATCTGATTTTTTTTTTTTTTGTTATTCATTGCTCCCTGGAAACCATAAAGCACAACCTCTGCTCTCTGTCTAAACAGACGAAAAGTAATATTTCTAATTTTGTATTGTTGTAGAGTAAAAAGAAAAAGAAGTCGGATTTCATTCCCTACCGAGATTCTGTGCTCACCTGGCTGCTGCGGGAAAATTTGGGTACGTTGTTTATTTAGTGATGGACCACTTAAAGTGATTGTAAATGCTAGTTTTAAAATAAAAAAATATAAAACAGGTTTATAATTACCTGCTCTGTGCAATTCTGAATCTCCTCTTCTCGGATCCCCCACCAGCGCTCCTCCCCTCAGCCCCCATAGAACTTCCTATGTGGGGAACTCCTGCAGGCTCGCTCCTGAGCCTCGTCTGTGTCTATTGATGGTGGGAGTCAGCCCAAACCCCCCTTCCCCCCCCACCCCGCTCCTGCCTTAGCAAAGCCGAGAGACCAGGAAGTGAGAAGAGTAGACAGGCACAGCGCTGGATCATAAGAGGGCACAGGTAAGTAAAAGGGGGCTTGAGGAGGGATACTGATGCCTAAACACTTTGCATTCCTTGCATTAATGTAAAAAAATGTTCAGATTCAACATTTCCCTAGAATATTGATGGTTGGCTCACCCTTCGAGATCTCCCTATTGGTCCATTGCTGTAATCAACACCATTACAAGTCTATAGGATGGGGAAGGGGGGCTTAATGTCCAAATATGAATATTGCACCATATCATGATTTCTGGATCCCTGGCAGTTCATAGTGAGCATATTGTAAAAATAAACATAAGCAGAGGTTACCTTCAGATAATTTATAGGCAGATGAAATTAGTTGTGCTCATAAGTTTACACACCCTGGCAGAATTTATGATTTCTTGGCCATTTTTCAGAGAATAGGAATAACACAAAAACTTTTCTTTCACTCATGGTTAGTGTTTGGCTGAAGCCATTTATTATCAATCAACTGTGTTTACTCTTTTAATCATAATGGCAACAGAAACTACATAAATGACCCTGATCAAAAGTTTACATACCCCAGTTCTTAATACCGTGTATTGCCCCCTTTAACATCAATGACAGCTTGAAGTCTTTTGTGGTATTTGTGGGTGAGGCTCTTTATCTTCTCAGATGGTAAAGCTGCCCATTCCTCTTGGCAAAAAGCCTCCAGTTCCTGTAAATTCTTGGGCTGTCTTGCATGAACTGCACGTTTGAGATCTCCCCAGAGTGGCTCAATTGAGGTCAGGAGACTGAGATGGCCACTCCAGAACCTTCACTTTATTCTGCTGTAGTCAATGACAGGTCAACTTGGCCTTGTGTTTTGGATCATTGTCATGTTGGAATGTCCAAGTATGTCCCATGCGCAGCTTGCTGGCTGATGAATGCAAATGTTCCTCCAGTATTTTTTGATAACATACTGCATGCCAACAATTTTGACCAAATTTCCTGTGCCTTTGTGGCTCACACATCCCCAAAACATCAGCGATCCACCTCAGTGTTTCACAGTAGGAATGGTGTACCTTTCATCATAGGCCTTGTTGACTCCTCTCCAAATGAAGCGTTTATGGTTGTGGCCAAAAAGCTAAATTTTGGTCTCAATCATGCGCGTGGAAGCCGCCAGTCACGGCATGACCCCTATTAGAAACGGCACAATTTGCCCTTTCTAAAGTGCGCATGTACCGATGACATTGGCGCTCGGGTCTTTCGTAAATATCTCCTAAACCATGCAGGTTTAGGAGACAATTCAAGCACCTACAGGTGAGCCTTAATATAGGCTTACCTGTAGGTAAAAGTAGTTGTACAGGGTGTACAACCGCTTTTAATAACATGAACGTATATATCTAAAGCTAAAACTTTTTTGGTTAGGTTTGGATAGAATAGCAGTGATGGTGAACCTTGGCACCACAGATATTTTGGAACTACATTTCCCATGATGCTCATGCACTTTGCAATGTAGTTGAGCATCATGGGAAATATAGTTCCAAAACATCTGGGGTGCCAAGGTTCTCCATCATTAGAATAGGGAATAGTAAACCCTGCTCAGGTTTTTTTCTTTGCTTTGTGTTTTCTATTGGGGATATTTTTCTTCACTTCCTGTCCCAAAGGCACAACAGGTTTTGGAAGGAAATCTTTCTAAATTGAGCTAATATTCTCTGTTGTCACCAGATCAGATGAAAGCATTAGACTTTCAGGTGAGGTCTGTCATTGCAATAAATGTCCAAAATAGAGTCTTGAGAGGTGGTAGAGCGAGCCAACAAAGTCAAGATTTGCACAAAACATACTGTCATTTTTTGTATTTTTCGTCACTTTCTGTCCCAGTGACAGTGCTCACCAGAGAGGGAGCAGCTCACCCCAGTGCGGACAGAGATGGTAATAAAAAATGGTACTGGGGTTCTAATTGTTTATTTTGTTTAAAAAAAAAAAAAGGTATTTGGATCAATTTAAAATCCAGCTATTTAATGTTCTATGAAACCTCCAAGGGGGTGCATGTTTTTTATAGCAACTGTATGTCCCATAAATAAGGCTATATTTACGCAGGCGCCTGAGGGCCACCCTAGACAGCAAGGATAACAAAGATAACTTGCCACAAATTTGTGGCAGTGTTGAATTATACATCCTGTTAAACTGCTGCACATTTTCACTGGCAAGTTGTACACTTGCATAGCGCTTGAAGCACAAGTTCTAGCTGACACTTTTCTAATTTGTTGCAAATTTGCATGGAAAGTCTCTAGTAAGAGCAAATTTGCCGTGGTGAGTCTACAGCAAGAGCTCTGCAAGTCACAGTGACCCCATGTGGTGGGATGACTATTGCACAACATAAATGAACCAGAACTTGCAGCAGACTTGCAGTTGATCTGGAGTCATGCAATGCGGACTTACTGCAATTGTGCAACAAACTTGCGAAGCCTGGCAAGTCTAGCAATAGCTTAGCAAGTCATTTTCAAATTTGCAGCTCAATTGCTTGCTATCTGAGGCTGTTCTCATACACAGTGTGCATGTAGTGCATAACTCTTCCGTCAAGAATCCACTGATTCTCGCTGGCGACCGTCTGTGTGGAGGTCACCTGAGGCAGTGGTTCTTAACCTTGTCCTCGAATAACCCAAACAGGCCATGTTTTGGGAATGTCGCTTAGATAAAATAGCTGTCCAAAACACCAAGCCATTGACTCTGATTTAAAGCACCTGTGCAAGATAAAGGAAAACCTGCAAACATGGCCTTTTGGGGATACACGAGGACAGGGTTGAGAACCACTGACCTAAGGAAATGGATGCTTTGATCAAAGCCTAGCCACAGGTGGTTTTCTTGGATTCTCCTCTATGGAAGGTAGTGGAGTAACCTGATGGTATATTGCAGGGGATTCAAGAGGAAGAGAGCAAATTCTTGTAGCCATGAGCAAAAGCCATGAGAACTCTATAGTCACTAAGCTTTTTGTTTCAGGTGGAAATTCCCGTACTGCTATGGTGGCCGCTCTGAGTCCAGCCGATATCAACTACGATGAAACACTCAGTACACTAAGGTGACAAACTGACCTGAAATATATACACAAGATTATATTTACTTTTAACGTTTCTGTACCCAGATTTATTCATTTGAGGTTTTTTTTTTTTTACTTGCATACTTGATTTGAACTTGTTTGTCGTCCTTCAGATATGCAGATCGTGCTAAACAGATCAAATGTAACGCTATTATCAATGAAGATCCCAACGCTAAACTGGTACGTGAGCTTAAGGATGAAGTATCACGTTTGAAGGAACTGTTGAGGGCACAGGGCCTGGGCGATATCATCGACAGTAAGTTGCATTTGTTTCAGGTGACTGTATTTCACATAGTGCTTTGCCACTCTACCTCTATGATCTCTAGGTGGTTTTATTTGATGTTTTTTTTTTTATAATTATAATATTTTGTTTTATAAGGTTCTTGAATGAGATTAATGGATAAACAGGGTGAAATTAGAACAAAGTGCACTGAGGATAATCAAGGGAAGGGAGGATTGGGGAATGGGTGGCTCTCCTTAACCTCTGAAGTCCTCTTGGGGTGTGTCCAAGTGCTTTGATGTGCTTGTTGTGAAGATTATGTTGTAGGCTTCTTCGTAAAAGATCTATATAGTCCTTTGTTTTCAAAGAAAGGTGAATCATCCATAGTTGCCTTTTTTTTTCCTTATGTACAGTACTATGTAAAAGTTATAGGCAAGTGTCAAGAAATATGTAAAGTAAGAAAATATATAAAACAATATGTATTTTAATTTTTTATTTTTTATCAATTTACAAAATGCAAAGTTAGTGAACAGAAGAAAATTCGAAATCAAATCAATATTTGGTGTGACTACCCTTTGACTGCAAACCAGCATCAATACAATTCATCAAGGTCTTTTGAATTAATCAAGCTCTTCATGGAAGCATTGTAGCCAAAAAGCCATACCCCCGACTTGGAAACAAGACTAAGTGACTCAAATATGAAGGAAAGCATAGGAACTGGGGTGCAGAAAAGTGGCAGCAGGTGCTCTGGACTGATGAGTCACATTGTTAAATATTTGGCTGTAGCAGGGGGCAGATTGTTGGTGAAGGGCTGGAGAGCAGTAAAATAATGAGTGTCTGCAGGCAACAGCCAGATGGAAGTTCCATGCAAGTTTGGGGCTGCATTTCTTTCTGCAAATGGAGTTGAGATTTGATCAGGATCGATAATCATGTTCTCAACAGTGTCGGCTGGTGTTTTTTTTTTTTTTGGGGGGGGGGCACCCTCCCCCCTCCCCCCTCCCCCCTCCCCCCTGGTGTCTGCTGGACGGTCCGACACTTACCCCATCTAGGTGGCGGTAAGGATGAGCTCCGGCGTGTTCGCAAGCTGCACGTGCCGAGCCTGCCAGGAAGTCGGCAATGCGCTGCGCTAATCACAGGCAGTGAGACATTTTCCGATCTCTGCAGCCGCACATCGTGCTGTGCAGTGCCGAGTTCCTGGCGGGCTCGGCACGTGCAGCTTGCGAACACGCCGGAGCTCATCCTTAGTGGCGGGCAGTGGCTCCTGTGTCCTCTCCTCCATCACGACCTGCTTCCTGATTGGCCGGGAGGAGGATCAGTTTTACAATAGCGAATATTCATTCGCTGTTGAAACACACCTCGGTGGGCTTGACTCGCAGTGCTCTGCGCCCCGAGCCCACCCTTTTTTGAAGCCTATTAGAGCCGCTGGCTCTAATCAGGTGCTTAAACCCCCCCCCCATATTGGAATCCATGCATCCGGTGTCCTGCATGGGGGCCAGACGCATGGATGGGTGGGCGGCGTCCATGCGCCCTTAATGGATGGGCCGCCCCTGGTCCTCAATGCTGAGAAATAAAGTCAGATACTTATACATCATGCCATTCTGCATCAGGGCAACAACCCCAAACATACAGCCAGTTGTAATTAAAGCGGTAATAAGCCGCAGTTGATGCAAAAAAAAAAAACCGCTTGAAGGCAATATCATAATGTGCTAGTATGCATCGCGTACTAGCACATTATGAGAGACTTACCTTAGAACAAAGTCCTCCAGCACCACGCTGTCACCGCTGTGAGGAGGGCTGACATCTTCCCCCCACTCTTCCTTCTGGATTTGCTTCCTCCGGCTACTTGATTGGCCAGGGGCGCGACGGCGTAATTCCTGCACATATGCGCAGGAGCTGTCGTTTATGGCACAGGCTCTGAAGGTCCGGCACTGTATGCTAGACCTTCAGAGTGCATGCGCCGGTAATGCCACTGGCTGCATGGACCCTGAATATCTCCTATACTGTGCAAGTTTAGGAGATATTCACAGTACCTACAAGTAAGCCTTTTTATAGGCTTGCCTGTAGGTACAAGTGGTAGAACAGAGTTTACTACCACTTTAAGAACAATGTTTATTATAAAGAAGAACAAGGAGTCCTGGAAGTGATGGTTTGACCCCCACAGAGCCCTGATCTCACCATCATGGAGTCTGTCTGGGATTACATGAAGAGACAGAAGGATTTGAGGCGGCCTACATCCACAGAAGATCTGTGGTTAGTTCTCCAAGGTGTTTGGAACAACTTACCTGACAAGTTCCTTCAAAAACTGTGTGCAAGTGTACCTAGAAGAATTGGCATTGTTTTGAAGCCCAAGGGTGGTCACCCCAAATATTATTTTGATTTGGATTTAATTAACTAATTAGCTAACACTTCTATTTCTGAAAGCATTCTTCATGTACAGCATTTATTCACAACTGCCTAAAACTTACTGTATCTCCTAGAATATTTTTATTTTTTATTTTTAGAATGCTAATATTTACTTTAGAGCAGTCAGCGATATGGGTTTTTATTTTGTTGGCTTAACTATAGCTAGTATGTGGTTTTTCAATCTACACTGTTAATCAAGTCACCCTTCAAGCCGACCATAGACGTTTCGAATCTCGGACGGTTTAGCAGGGACCGGCCAAGATTTGAACCATGTATGGGCAGGCTGAATGTACCCAAGTTGATTGATCGATCAACTTTGGTACAACCAGCCTGTCAGATTTTACATGCGATTATTGCTAGCAGCTATTATAGCCGCTAGCAGTAGTCACTCTGTTCTCCAGGCGTGGGTGGCTCCCCCAAACAGAACACAGAGGCTCAGCGGGAGGGATTCCCTCCATCGACACAAACTATGTTGATGGGGGGAATTAAGCGGTTTTTGGGGTTGCATTAAAAAAAAAAATCGCTCCATCTATGGCTGGCTTGTGTGTTCCTTTTTAAGTGGGTTCTGTGAGTTGCGACATCTCTTGTCACTCTGCCACAGAGCATGTGCAGCAAGAGTACAGATGGAAAAAGGATTCATGGAGAGCATTGAGCGCTGGCCAAGGGACAATAAAGTTGTCTGAATAAAACAAAACATCCCTTTAGCTATAGCTACAAATTTCATGTTCTCCTATCAACAGTGTATGTGCGAGAGCATTTAGGGACTTCTAATTAAAGGAAACCTAATGAAGAGATTGTGTTTTTATTTACATATGTTAGGCCAGCCATAGAGGGAGCGAATTTCTTTCCTGCAACCACAGGTTGCAGATGGTGTGGACAAGGGTATTCCTTCTCTCTGAGCCATTGTATTCTTCTGAAGGGGAAAGCCATCCCTGCCAGATGAAGACGGAGATTATTGCTGGCGGCTATAACAGCCAATTGCAATAATCGCAGGTAAAATCTGGCAGGTTTGCTGTACCCAAGTTGATTGATCGATCAACTTGGGTATATTCATCCTGCCCATACACGGTTTGAATCTTGTCTGGTTTCTGCTGAATTGGCCGAGATTCGTACCGTCTATGGCCGGCTTTGCACTCACTTGTGATAGCAGCTAAATGTATTATTACGAGTAGTTTATAGTTAGAGTTTACCTCTTGTTGGCGGTCAGATCATTTACAACACATTGCAGTGGCTGAAGATGAGGTGACCACCAAGTGGGTAAATTACGCAGTAGAGTATATGGACCTGTGTAGTTTATCCCTTTTCCCAAAATCTGACTGTGATGTTAACCCTTGGCAGTCTGAAGTGTTTTCATATTTGGCTTTTACAGCCCTTATATAAAAACTTTACACAAAACCTACAGGTGTATCCCACAAGATACCCAGAACCCCCCTGTAGCGGTTGGCCTGACTTTCCTTAGGACTGAGAATTTTTTTTATCCGATCAGGAAGTGTTTGCCGATACTAAACCTTCAACCGTCTTGTGTTTCTCCTTCTCTTGCCTTCCGTCAGTTGATTCTATTGAGGAGAATTTTCCTGGAGTGAAATGTGTGTATATCTGTGATAACCTTTATCTCGTCAGCCTCACAGCTTGAGCTGGGGTCCTGCATGTCAGCTTAGGGCCCGTGTAAATCCCAGACAGAACTGTGACATGACTAAGGGTAGTAAAAAAAACTGCTTCTTCAGGTGCTGTTGTAGATTTGCTGCTTCTTAAAGAATACCAATAGGCTTATTCTGATAGCTTTTCTTAAAGTACATCTCAAGAACTGGTTCTCAACTCCTGTCCTCAGGACCCACTAACAGGCCAGGTTTGCAAGATAACTGAAATACATCACAGGTGATATCATTTGCTGCTCAGTGATTGCAG
Source organism: Aquarana catesbeiana (assembly GCF_042186555.1). Taxonomy (NCBI): domain Eukaryota; kingdom Metazoa; phylum Chordata; class Amphibia; order Anura; family Ranidae; genus Aquarana; species Aquarana catesbeiana. Next base: position 243,494,366 of record NC_133333.1, read on the forward strand.
TATTCTAGTCTGCATCTCCCAAAGGTAATACTTAAAATCTGGCCTGTTAGTGGGTCCTGAGGACAGAGTTGAGGACCACTGATCTAAAAGGCTCCTGTATGACAGTCTAAACGAGTCCCAAATACAGTTACTAAATCTTGTTACAATGTGATGCACAAGGCTTTCCTGGCTGAGCCAAATCATCCTTCATTTGTGTCTCACACACTCCCCCTTCCAGACACTGCCGCTCACAGTGGGAGGGATTCAGCAACAGAGCCAGTGCAGCCAATCCAGAGAGAAGTGGGCAGGACTAGGTGTGGCCATGTGCTGAATAACAACAGGCTTGTGAATCAGCAATGACCATGATGATAGCCACACCCCCGCCACATTTTCTCATCCCACTGTAGTATAAGCAGGTGTTTCGTCAGATTAGGAAGTGACTTTCCGACGCCGCCATCTTGCTACACCCCGCACTCGTCCACAGTAAGGATACAGTGAGAAGGCGGCAAGCGGACATCTTGTTACACCCACCGAAGTCCTGCATTTCACACTTATTTTTAACAATATAGTGAAATTCATTATTTTAAATCTGTAAGACTGTTTTGATGTTGATCTTTCAAAGCAGCGATGTTTTGTCATATTAGCAAACCTGTGAGATCAGCAGGCTTCTCGCTGCTTTTAAAATTCAACATCTAAACAATCAGACGGATTTTTAAATACTGTATTTCACTATATAAGCTGAGTTTACTGCTGATCTCACAGGTTTGCTAATATGACAAAACATTGCTGCTGTGAAAAATCAACATCAAAATAGTCTTACCGATTTAAAATGCTGAATTCCACTATATGAAATACATGACTCTGGTGGGTGTAACAAGATGTCCGCTTGCCGCCCTCTCACTTTATCCTTACTGTGGATGAGTACGGGGTGTAGCAAGATGGCCGTGACGGAACATCACTTCCGTTACAAAATCTGATGGGTCGCCTAATCTGACGAAACACAGGCACAGCCTACATGAGAGTGGCAACTCTGCTCTGAATTCTGGAGCAGTGCAGCATCGTTGTCACACAGGAAGGTGTATTAGGCGGACTTCCCTTGCAGGATCACCAGGTATTAATGGGACTAAGAAAAAACTGTAAATGCAGATTCACTTATAATTAAAGGGGTTGTAAACCGTGTTTTTTCACCTTAATGCATCCTATGAACTGAGGTGAAAAAACGCCTGACAGTGACCGGCCTCCAAGCCAATACCCCCCCTGACCCCCCCCCCCCCCCCCATTTTACTTGTCTGAGCCCTGGAACTTGACCCGGCAGGGATGCACTATCTCTCTGCCCGGGGTTCTCGGTTCTTGATTGGATAGATTGATAGCAGCGCAGGCATTGGTTCCCGCTGCTGTCAATCAAATCCAATGCCGGGGGGGGGGGGCAGGGCCGAGTCATACATTCGGCGGCTATGGAGGCCGAATGCGGGACTCGGGAGAATGCCTGCAAGGTAACCCCCTCTGCAGAGCGCTTCTCCTAGGGGGTTATCTGATGTGGGGAGGAGCAGCAAGAGCTGCTGGGGGACCCCAGAAGACGAGGTTCGGGGCCACTCTGTGCAAAACGAGCTGCACAGTGGAGGTAAGTATATGTTTGTTATTTAAAAAAACACAAAAAACGCACCCTTACAATCACTGCAGCACATATACTTTTTTTTTTAAATGGGAAGTCAAAGTACGTGTATTTTATTGCATGACTCTTTTGCAATAAAAAGCCTGTCTGTTTGCAATTTTTTATTTCTCTACTTCAGTTCCACTTTAAATGTGAAAAGGTTAGGACACCAACCAGGCTTTCCTTTCCAGCGGGGATGTATAAACCTCAGGATTGGATGGACAGACAAAACTGTGCAGTTTGGGTACCTTCAAATGTATCCTAGCTGGACACACTAGAGATTCCCTATCCAACAGACTAACTGCTGCTTAAATGATCATTAGATGATAAATGATCAGAAAAAATAGAAAGATAAATGATCACCATAAAACTACTTAGACCATACAATCCTTGTTCAGTTGAGCCCCATGTTTTGCTAAATTGCTTCGTATTCACAGCATCTGAAAGTCAACAGCAGAGAAAGATGAGAATCAAAGTGAATGGGTTCTGTCTGGGATTTTCTAGCTTTTCAGAAGTCCTATCTGCTTCTGCGTTTGCTGGAAACTTCTTTGGGGGCAACAAGGGCTCTGCCGGGCAGGATATGCATGTTAAGCTTTCAGGTTCCGTGCCAGGTTTTGATCTTGTGATCACATTAGGCGCCAGTCAGATACCTTAATGCTAAATTCCAGGAATTAGGCAACTTTGCAAAAAGTACAGGCACACTATGAATTAAGTCTGGGACTTGTCTCTTTTACTGTCCCGGAGGACACACTGCGGCTTTGAGAGGAGAGAAGCGCACACAGCAGCTATGCCAGCCCCTCCCCTCTGCTGCCCATTCACAGAAGTCTTTGTAATACAAAGGCTTCTGTGAATAGGCAGAAGGCGGGGAGGGGCTGGCATAGCAGTTTCAACAACTCTGCTCTTGAAGGAACTGAGACAACAGTGAGCAGGGTTGGAGCTCCAGAAGTTATCTTCCTGGAACACAAAAAAGCTGTCAGATGTGAATAATAGAGATAGGTCTACAAGGCAGGCACCCTGTTAGACTTAACTCATGGTATACCCGCAGTTTTTATAATGTAGCTGAATTTCTGGAATTCAGTTGTAAGGACTGGAGGTGTGGCTGCATTACTCTTCCTCCTTGGCTGTGCTCCATATTGCCTTGAAATGTATTATTTTTCTTTGCTCTGCAGCTTCTTATTGCCTTGTTCTCTTTTATGCTCTTGTATTTGTGTTTTTATCCAAACAGCTATTCTTCTGATGGTACATTCTCCGTTCAAAGAGTACACTTGTTTGTTAGAGTATTTCATCTTTAAAAATCCTAGAAAGAGGGTTGTCTAATAACCTCTTGGAATCTTGTGTTGGGTCAATACGCATGACTGCCTGTAAATGATCTAGTTCCCCCTTGAAATCTTATGCATCAACACCCTGACAGTTATAACAGGGCGATGACAGATAGTCATGAGTATTTGACACAATGCAGATGTTTTTTGCAAGTAATATTATGTTTTGAATAAGTCATATACTTTGTGGTAGAGGTTTGCCCTGCTCCGTCTCCTTTTTCCTTGGCTGCTGTCATGTGGTTTGATGTACATCTGTCCTGAGTTATTAATATGTCAGAGCAGATAAATCGCTGCACGATCATTGATTGATCTGGGAGCTGTCCTCATAGCAGCAGCATGAAAACAGTGACCCTCAATTCTCAATGTGTCTGACAGAACTTTCTTTAAAGTCCCAGGGCAACCTGCAAGGCTTATTTTTTTTTAACCAACAGAGGAAAAAGTGGACAAAAAACACTAGATAAAAGTTAATGAGCATGCCTTTAGGCAACTGTGCCAAGCCATCACATGGACAGTCTCCTCTGGTGACTGTTAGTATATTCTCCAATGAAGAGAGAGAGAGGGTTCTCCTGTAGACAGCTCCAGCACCAGACCATTAGAGGGAAAACAGTAGACATCAAGAAAGGTGTCCAATCACTATAACCCCCAATGAACCTTGGCTGTTCATGTCTGAAGGTACATACATGGGCAATTGTTTTGGACACATAACCCTCACACCTACCATATGATCAAAATTATGCTCCTCCAACTTTATGGGTAACAGTTTGGGTAAGGCCCTTTTCAGTTCCAGCCAGCTCCATAAATAATTGTTTTTTTATATTTTTGATGTGGAGGAACTCAAGTGGCCTGACCTCAAGCCTATTGAAGACTTTTGAGATGAATTGGAGTGCTGATTGCGAGTCAGGTCTTCCAAACTTAGTACCTGACCTCACAAACTCTTTTGGCTGAATGGGCACAAATTCAGCCAAAAGACACACTCCAGAATCTTGTAAAAGGTCTTCCCAAAAGAGTGGAGGCTTCTACAGCCATAAAGGCGAGAGCAAATCTATTTAAATTCCCAGAGCCACACTCCATAATCTTGTGCAAAGCCTTTCCAGTAGAGTGGTGGCTGTTATTGCCACAGCAGGGTGCCAACTCAATTTTAATGCCCTTGGTTTTCTAATGAGATGTCCAACAAGCTTATATAGGTGTCATGGTCAAGTGTCCATAGACTTTTGGCCATATAGAGTAGGTTATAGTCATTGGCCATATAGTGAGACTACCACATATCTGCAAGCATCTTTAAAGTGAACCTTTCATAAGAGAATAATGAAGGCTGTCATTAAAATGCTAGTTGCCTGGCTGTTATTATGGCCCCCTGGCTTGAGTACTTTGAGTCTTTTGTCAAGTCAGAAGACATTTGACTTCATTCTTGTTCCAGGCTTAAAGGCTCAAAGTAGTAAAGCAAATAGATGATTATGACAGCTAGGCAACTAGCGTTTTCAGAAGTAGAACTCATCTATGGCAGCCTCTATCTTTGTCTCAACACAACATGATCTTCTTTTAGACACATTGACAAATGAGGCCTTAGTCATTTGTAATCCTCATTTTAAAACATTTATTGAAGTGTTTGACAAAGAAACAGTACTTTCCCATAGCAACCAGATTATCCTTTTAAAGGGAAAATCTGGTTGCCATGGGTAGTAGGAATTGTTATTTTTTTCAAGCAATTTGATAAACATGGCCCCCTCCTCTATCACTATCCTTATTCTGTGTTTGTTTCATCTTCCTGCTTTGATTGCCCTTTCTTGGCGGCCATTTTGCGTGGTGTGACATTGGGTTAGCGTTCTGTCCTATCTCACTGCGGTTTCCTTCTCCTTCCTTGTTCCTCTTCCACTCCACCCCCGGCTTCCCTTTCTCTCCAGCTCTCCCTTCTGTGGCGTGCCTTCCTTTGTCAGATATCAACGACAACCAGAACCTTAAGAATAAATACTTGCTAGCCAATGAAAATCAACGACCTGGGCATTTCTCCACAGCCTCCATGGGCTCGCTGGCCTCTTCCCCCTCATCCTGCTCTCTCAGTAGCCAGGTGGGCTTGAACTCCGTGACGAGTATCCAGGAGAGGATTATGTCCACACCAGGAGGAGAGGAAGCCATCGAACGCCTTAAGGTAACATTATTTGCTGCTATCTGTGATGCATAATGGAGATTCTGAAGCTTGTCTGCAGGTGTCAGCTGCCATGTATGCCATGTGAAATCAACAGAAAGGCCCTGCTAAATATTTGTTTTGGATAGAGTTCTTTTTCTGTCTTTGAGACCACCCAGGAAGTGATGAAAAATTTCCCTAGTTACCCTTCCCCACTCTTATCTACTAAAAAAAAATGCTTAGGCTGGAGTTGTACCTTAGGGTATGCCTTTTATTTTAGACCCATGGAATCGGAGGGAATTCAAAAAAGCATTTACAAAACTTTTACGGTGGTAGGTCCTTTTAAAACGACCTCCACCCAATTCAGACAAGCATTTTTTTTTATTTTTTTCCCTCAAAGTTTTATTGAAAAATGAAAGCAATATACATCAATATTCATTGTACAAAATACAACTGTGTACAAATAAGAGAAATTACCTATAGTATAGCAGTATCCTTTGGTGTATAGCAGCATTATGAAATCAAAATAAAGACATTGTCAATCTACAGTAGACATTAAAGTAATAGAGTTACAATTGTAGCAAGAGGGGTAAGAAACATAAATCAGTTAGTATAGAGAAATGCATATGGCTATTCTAGATTGTATGTATCAAGTTTAGTTTTTTTATATGTTAGGTCTATAGGGCCAGTGTCACGCTTATCCCTAACGCAGGTGGTCAGACACTATAGCTGGCTACTGTGTTCTTCACCTATAGCAGCCCACATTACCATAAGACAATACGGCCAGTACTCAGTTGCCCCCAGGACTTATACACCTTGCTATAGTGCCTAGCTACCAATACAGAGCAAGCACGAACTGAGCAAGGCAAACAGGTACTTGCGGTTGGCAGACAGGCAGGGTGGTTCAATGACAGTCCAGGTAAAAGGCAGGCAGAGTTTAGAGAAAAGTCGTTATCTAATCCGAGGTCATACACAGGGAAATCTAATCTAGCAGAGCAAGGCAGACATACAGGGAGTGTGGAAAATGTGTTCCAAACACAATATCACAAGCATGAGACTGCAGGTTTGGCTGGCTTAAATCATGTTTGGCCTCCACCCAGAGACTGGCCACATTAATCACCTTGCAGGTGGACTGGCACACAAGGAGAATGCCACAACGAAACCCAGAATGCTGGAATAAGGAGCAGGAGCGCTAGGTTAAAATATTTGCTGTATTTGAACTGGAGCAAAGTGTTCCATTATGCTACTATAAGAATTAAGAGGAGTTTCAGACAAGCATTTGTGACTGTTTCAGTAACAGTACCAACACGTGCAACAAATTTTACGTAGATCTTCTGCCACTTTAGGAACCTGTTGCTATGACTGCGACAGGTATAAAAAATTACTGCCCAGTTGGATATTAGGAAACTTTTAGTAATTAAGACCAACTCTGAGCTAACAGAGATGCCCGTGCTCAGTGGGCCATTCTGTGCTGGGAAGCCGTCCTAAATGTGGCAGCTTCCAGCACAGTGACCTAAACGAGAAGCTTTGGGCGACGCTCCAGTTCCCCGATCCTGCTATCGCCGGTGACTCTCACTATGTGGCTGCCAACAAGAAAGGAGCCTGCCCTGACTCTGAATACACTTTATAGCAAAGGAAAGCCCAAACGCAGCACACCAGACAGAAGCCTAAGTAAGACAAGTGAAAAGTTTCAACCCGGCTCCACCTGAGCCGCATCCTTGATGCGTTTTTCCCTGCCCACAGGGCTTAGTCATGTGCTTCCCACACGGGTCTCATGGTTGCTAGGACACCAGTTAATGCTGGTGTCCTAGAAACCAATGACTCATTACCTGTCCCATTCAGCTGCCATCCTGGAGATTCTGTTCATGGAGGCTGAATGTAAACAAATGGGCCGGGGATACTAGCTAATTACATTACTCAAATATGGCAATGCCCATATTTGGTCAATGACGAATTGCACTGGAGGCAGACCTGACGCCGAACTAGTCTCCCCATCAGGTGCCACATATCCAACTCTTTGCTTGCCCACTGCCATGCACTGTCAGTCAAAAGCGAGGAAGACCTGATAGCATACTAGTTTCTCGGTTGCACATCAGGTTCTGCCCACCCCACTACAAAACTCCTCAGCCATCCACCTGTCTGTGTGATATTGCTGTGTCCCCATACGGGAGTTTAGTCCTGTAACAAAATGTCCCGCTTGAGTGCTTTCCTCATATACCGCTTCCTCCCAGTCTGAATATAGATATCAGATATTCCAACCGCTAACAACCAGAAAACAAGACAATACTCGTTTTGGTTGCTGAACATGGACTGTTTATTAGAATAAGAATACATATATACAGTTGAAGAGGAGGTTCCCCCTCCTGCTCATATTACTCTAACAATACACCTGTAACCAGAAACATAAATTGACATGAGCTAGTTATCTAATCATTTACCCAGACTTGGTGACTCAGAGATATGACCTTTCAGGGTAGACTTGCCGTCTCCTCACTTAAAACTTACAATACACACAAGTATAAACACATCCCCCAATAGTTTGCTAGGAGACAAAGGTGTGTTAATGAGCACAATAAACTATTGGGTGAAAGACCCGGGCTTTCCAGACCTCATTAATCAGCATTTCTATCACTGATATCTGTCCACTGAGTCCCAAGCTGGCAGAGACCACCATGGTCTCCTTAATAATGTCCTTTTGCATTACATAACAGAGTATTTTCCTAAATGCTTGTAGCTCCCTCAAATGCCAGGGCCCATAGTCAGTAAGCAAGAGGCTAGCATTTAGTCCACTCCTAAAGCCTCTGTCCTGGGTGAGTCTGTCACAAGTCCTCTGCAATTTTCTTGATCACCAATGTCACCACGAATGTAAGTGAGGGGAAATCCAAAATTTTAGGTTGCCACCAGAACAGAAATAGGAAAACTTTCAATGGGGACAGTTTTTTTGACAGCTGTATAAGGCCGGGTTCATATGTGTCAGGCTGCGGTTTGCAGCCCAGGGTCCAGTGTGTTCCTGTTCACCGGCTTAGGTCTGGTTTAGGTCCGAACTGTTGCCTGAATTTGCACCTGAACCGTACCCAAACAGGCACAGGACCCTTTTGGAATCCAGACTGCAGCCACCCCGGACATGTGTGAACCAGTTCCATTGAGAGACGGTCACACTTCCATGTCATGCGAATTAGATGCGGTGAAACCTTCAACCCATTCGCACATATGTGAACCCAGCCTAAGAGAGATTCTCCCTCACAATAGAGAGATATCTTCTCCCATCCCGTTAAGTCTAGCAGACAGGAAGTGAAGGGAAATCTCCCTGATGAGACACAGATGGCAAAAAACTGACGGGGTTATAACGCTTTCCTACTCTTTCCAACTCTTTCCAAATGGATTTTTTTTTTTTTATATATGCTAAAAATCAAGAGCAGAGAAGGTAGGTACTCTTCCCCTAAAAATATTTTTGTGTATGTCCAGTCAAAATGTTTTATTTTTATTGTTTTGGATAGAGTGGAGGAAGGTTTAGGTCTGCTCTCAGGTTTTTACTGCTATCTAGGACTCGGGGAAATTTCCCTTACTTCCTGCCATGGTGTCAGCTGCAGGGGTGCAGTACATTAAAGAAGGCCCCACCTGTGGCTGCCCCTTTTTGTCCTCTAGGCCATTCATAAAAGTCCCTGCTTCTTTTTACAGAATGTAATACGTTCCGTGAATGGGGAAGGGGACGTAGAATGGGGGAATTGTATTCCTCATTCACAGAATGTGCTGCATTCTGCTAAAAAGAAGGCAATTAGTTTTTCGGTGGAGGGGAGCACAGAAAAGGGTGGGCGGCCTTCAGGATCTTCTCCAATGCACTGCACGGTTAGACCCAAAGCTATTAACCCATTCAGCTCTGATAGTTCAGTGCTGTGAAGAGGACCGAGCAACACCAGAGAGAAGTTTATTACAGGAAGCATCAGACTGAAGGAAGTGGAACATACTTCATTACAGGTAAGTTATGTGACTGCAGCTGTAGCACAAAAAATACTCTGAATTATGTAGTAGAGTGGAGGAAAGTGCATGGAACAGCTGTGCATCCCATGCGGGTAAAGACGGGTCTACGGATAGTTAATCCCACATGAATGAGCCTTTAGTTCCCTGGTGCCCAACCTGAGGCCCTCAGACTTCAGCATTCTGTAGTAGGAACTTTGAATAGGGTAATAGCATTGATCTCTACCAGCCTCATGTAAGATCTTCCCAGTTTCATATTATCTTCTGCAGCATATCCCCAGCCAACAATGTATCCTGTCCTCACTCTCTGACCCTCATTTCCCCCATTAGGTCTGTAGTCTCTGACAGTCCTCTCAAGCATTACATATATTGAACATAATGTGCGGCCCTTTAGTGATGTAAGGGTCCACATTTGAGGTCCTCTTTAGCCTATAAGTTGACAACCACTGCTTTAGGCTTTAGTTGACCTATGGACTCTGTTGGCCTTCCATATTTTTATCCTAACAGGTTGGTGTTCAGTGGAAGAACATAGTGCAGTATCTACCTCCCCACCCTCCTTTTACACTTAACACTTAAGGGCTTACCACCCCTTCTTTTTTTTTAAGAATTTCTGTTCCCTGTTCATACCCACCTTGATCACACTCAGGAGAAACCTTCTATCACAGCAGGGTCTTTGGGGGTCATAGAAATTCAGACAGTGGAGCTTACTATAAAACGGTTCCTTTACGTAAGCTTCAACTGCCTATTTAGCTGTTATAAGTAGAAATGTCCCTTTAAGTAGAAGATTTTAGGAGAAGAGGGTGCTGACTGTGACCCCCGTCCTTGCCCTCCCGTCCCCCCCACCCAGCCTTGGTACAATGCAGACAGTGCGCAGTCTTTATGTCTGGACAGTCATGCTATTGTATGCGGCCTATAAGAGGCTCAGGCTGCAGCACATTACATTTGTATGCAGAAGGCAAAGAATAGGGCTATTCTTGTGACCGTTTCCACAGCGCTGCAATCACGCCACCGCACTGCCTGACATAAACAGGAACTTCAGCATCAGGATTAAAGAGCCAGAACACCCAAAAACAAGCTAATTTCCATAGAAAGCCAGTAATGAACTTGCAGAAAAATGAAGACAAATTTCACCTTGTGGGAGATTTCTAGTCTCTCTAATGTTTGTTGTTTACTGCAAGCTCATAGTTCCTGCAGATCTAATTAAAAATGGCATTTATTTATGAGTGAGTGGAATTGAAGTGCTGCACTGTAATATTTAAGTCCAGATACAATGACAGACTTTTAAAAGGACAACGCGTTTCTGGGACTGTACTCTGCCTTCATCGGGGCTGAAATGTTACATAAGAAAGTCATATCTATTATAGGTATTATACATCAATGAAAGCATTTAAAATATATACAATATAACATTGACATAAAAATGATACCACTAATCATCAATAATTCAATCCTCCAAATTAATAATACATTGGTAACCTTTATGAACTTCTTTTATTTACAGTGCATCTGGAAAGAGTTCACAGCGCTTCACTTTTTCCACATTTTGTTATGTTACAGCATTATTTCAAAATAGATTAAATTATTTTCCTCAAAATTCCACAAGCAATAGCCCATAATGATAAGGTGAAAGAAGTTTGTTTGAAATCTTTGCAAAATTATTAAAAATAAAAAACAAAAAAAATCTCATATACTTAGAGGAACTGCAGTCTGCTCACATAATTTGTCATAAAAACATTTTTGCCATTCTGAAGCTTCCTCCAACCACTTTTCATATTATTTTATATATACTGTGATTCTGTACTTGCCAAATATGCTGCAGAAATCTCCCTCCACGGAGTCTGGCTGCGGCCATTTTAACTGTGGGCAGCTGAAGCTGCTGCCTATTCACTTCCTGGATTTACACAGAAGCACACCTCCACCTCCAGCTCTGCAGCCCTGCAGCTTTCATTGGCCCTGTTATGACTCATCCCCCCTTCCCTTTCTGGTAAACTCTCACAGGAGTGAGAGAAAGCTGTGTATGATGTCATAAGCCTAGGCTTTTTACCAGACAAGAAACAGGAAGTGGGCTGTATAAGGTATTTACTGGCAGAAAAAAAAATGTTTTAGTATGTTCTCCTAGGGGGTTATCTGATGTGGGGAGGAGCCGCCAGAGGACCCCAGAAGAGTGGAGGTAAGTATGACATGTTTGTTAATTTAAAAAAAAAAGGCCCTTTACAGTCACTTTAACAGTGTATATGAAAGCACAAAACAAACCATGAAGTCCAAGGAATTGTCTGTAGACCTCCAAAACAGGATTGTATTGAGGTACAGATCTGGGGAAGGGTACAGAAAAAGTTCTACAACATTGAAGGTCCCAATGAGCACAGTTGCCTCCATCATCCATAAATGGAAGAAGTTTGGAACCACCAAGACTCCTCCTAGAGCGGGCCGCTCCAGCCAAACTGAGTGTTTGGGGAGAAGGGCCTTAGTCAGGGGGGTGACCAAGAACCCTGATGGTCACTCTGACGGAGCTCCAGTGTTTCTCTGTGGAGAGGCAAAACTTCCAGAAGAACAACTATCTCTGAAGCACTCCACCAATCAGGCCTGTATGGTAGAGTGGCCAGACAGAAGCCACTCCTCAGTAAATGGCACATGACAGCCCACCTGCATTTTGCCAAAAGGCACCTGAAGGACTCTCAGACCACGAGAAACAAAATTCTCTGGTCTGATTAAACAAAGATTGAATTCTTTGGCCTGAATGGCAAGCATCATGTCTGCAGGAAACCAGGCACCGCTCATCACCTGGTCAATACCATCCCTTTAGTCAAGCATGGTGGTGGCAGCATCATGCTGTGGGGATGTTTTTCAGCGGCAGGAACTGGGAGACTAGTCAGGATTGAGGGAACAATGAATGCAGCAATGTACAGAGACATCCATGATGAAAACCTGCTCCAGAGCGCTCTGGACCTCAGACTAGGGTGAAGGTTCATCTTCCAACAGGACAACGACCCTAAGCACACAGCCAAGATAACAAAGGAGTGGCTACGTGACTACTCTGTGATTGTCCTCTGTGAGTGGCCCAGCCAGAGCCCAGACTTGAACCCGATGGAACATCTCTGGAGAGATCTGAAAATGGCTGTACACCGACGCTCCCCATCCAATCTCAATCTGATGGAGCTTGAGAGGTCCTGCGAAGAATGGGAGAAACTGCCCAAATAGGTGTGCCAAGCTTGTAGCATCATACTCAAAAAGACTTGAGGCTGTAATTGGTGCCAAAGGTGCTTCACCAAAGTATTGAGCAAAGGCTGTGAATACTTATGTACATGGGATTTTTCCTTTTTTTTATTTTTAAATTTGCAAAGATTTCAAAACTTCTTTCATGTTGTCATTATGGGGTATTGTTTGTAGAATTTTGAAGAAAATGATGAATTTATTCAATTTTGGAATAAGGCTGTAACATAACAAAATGTGGAAAAAGTGAAGCACTGTGAATACTTTTCAGATGCGCTGTATGTATTTAATAACCACTTAACCTTAGGTATGACGTCCTTAGGTTGATGTGGATATATTGTTTTTTTCAGCTGGTGATCCCCTCTCATGTAAAACCAATCACAGTGGCTGCCTGATTGCTTTTACAGGCGATGGTAGGGGACGAAGCCCCGCGCCTTCCGGTGCTTCTCCCGGCTTGCCCAGTGCGATCGAGGAGCCGGAGAATGAATCGGCCAGCGGCAGCCATTTACCATAGAGCTGACCGTGGACCCGGCCATCTCTATGATTCTCAGAGGTCGTGAGTCACGTCTTGACGTCACTTCCGGTGCCAGCAGATGTAAACACTGCTAATTTTTTTAGCTGGAAAGCCTGAGATCTCAGGCTTTCTAGCATAGAGGAGAGATCCGTACGTAGGTTGCGCCCGCATATGTAAACGGTGTTCAAATCACATGTGAGGTATCGCCGTGAACGTCAGAGCGAGAGCAATAATTTTAGCCCTAGACCTCCTCTGTAACTCTAAATGGGTAACCTGTAAAAAATATTTAAAAAGTCGCCTATGAAGATTTTTGAGTACTGAAGCTTTGCGCCATTCCATGAGTGTGCGCAATTTTAAAGTGTGATATGTTAGGTATCTATTATACAAAAAAATAGCGTTTTAAAAATTGCTGCGCAAATACCATGTGACAAAAAAAATTGCAATGACCACCATTTTATTCCCTGCTAAATATAATATATTCCCTGCTAATTATATATAATATATATAATGTTTGGAGGTTCTGAGTAATTTTCTAGCAAAAAAAATCATGATTTTTACATGTAGGAGAGGAGCGCCAGATTAGGCCTGTGCTGGAAGTGGTAAAAGCAGAACTAAAGGCAGCAATACTTAACTCTTTTCCTATGCTCTGATGCCTGCAAGGTCCCTTGTTGGCACCAGCGTCTTGTACCTTGCGTCTTCTGGGTTCCAGTCATTGGCTTCTTTGATTGTCTGTCTGGTGCAGGATGACATCACTCCTGCACATGTGTTGGAGTAATTCATCCTGGCACACTGGAACTGTGCTGGAAATGTAAGCGGAACTGCTCATGCGCAACTCCTTTTATATTCTGCAGAGGATTGGGAACAGGTAGGTATTTTTATTGCTGAAGAGTTGTTGCATTTTTTTCTGCAACAAAGAGCCCGTTGTTGGCAAAAAATTTAAAATTGCGTTTAGTTCAGCTTTAAAATCATTTAATGCATTTTTACATGAATCCACTATATATATACTGTCTTGATATCAGTCTCCTTCCATCACCTGCTCAGCAGCACTTAGACTGAAAGAGGGAGAGGCAGAACAAGGAGCCAATCAGACTCTTCTGCTTTGCATAGTACTGCCTTTTTCCCTTCCGGCTTACAGGAGGGGAGGGCCACAGAGGAGGGCGGGCTGGAGGAGAAAAAAAGTGTGGTCTGGTAGACGTGACTGTCACATCACAGGACTGGTTAAACAGATTTCCAATGATTTTGTCAGTAAAGGCAGTTCACATGCATGTATTTGTAGCAAGGTCCCAGGCCTCCTTTGATCCAGTGAGAACCTCCAGGGTCAGAGATAGCTGACATCCTTCTGTGTGTGGTGGGTTTTGAGGCATGGTGGGTGCAGAGTAGTTAGTTATTGGGCGCCAGACACTTCTTGAATGCAAAAGAAAGTTTTTTTTTCTTAAACTTTTTGGGGAGAGAGGGTTAGGGCCAGGACACCCTTAGGTAGTTGCAAGATTAATTGGCAGACTCAGAGGCTTCAATAGGAGGACAGCCATGCAGGGAAAGGCATCCAGCAAGATGCCACATTTGCATGTGTAGGAATGCTGTCTCCTTTGGCAACAGTCTTTAACAGTTCCTACCACAAAACGTAACAGTTCTTTCACTTTCACTACAATCGTTGCTTGTAGTTCCTCAGCCCACTGAGCTCCCAGTCTCTCACTAGACCCACTGAATCACTGCAACTGAATTCCTTGAGCTCCTCCAATCTTCTTGGTGGTATCTTCCTCAAGCGTCGCCCCCGCTTCTCTGCTGGGTCCCTAGCTTGGCACTCGAGATACCTCTCAAGCTTCACCCCACTGGCCTCCTAGGTCCCTGGTTTGACACACAAGGCTGCTCTGCAAGCGTCACCTCCGCCTTCAGTGGGTCCCTGGCTTGATACCCACTGAAGTGTCCCAATTCACTGTCCACGGTTGGTGAGAATACTGCTCCGGTACTTGCTTCAGTTACTCACTGTGGTCCCTGGTAATTAAGCGGTATAGTCCCTTACTGGCGACAGCTTCCCCTCTACCTCCGACCACGGCAGGTTCTCCGGCCGGCAGAACCGTCACTTTTGGTTGGGTTGCAAGCCGCAGTCCCAACCCTGCTATGCTCTCTTGCTTCTGGATAGGCCCTCAGATAGCCTAGCAGCCAGATGTGCCCGGGATAGGCCCAATCTCCGGCCTATCAGCCCGGGGAATACAACACACATCCACCCAGACAGCCATCCAGGTGGCACAGAACACAGATCACCTGACTCAACCGAAATATATAGTTTCTCCCAGCAGGACAAGGGATTCAAGAAAACCCCTGCCCTTTGGCTGAGATGCCCCATATACCCATAATCTGACCTTGCATTGCCCTTCTCATATCTAGTACCACCAAGTACCCGCTCACCTAGTGGTAGAAGAGAAAAAAGGAACCAGGCCAAACTTAAGGAGAAATCAATGGATCTCTAATCGTCAACCAGGGTAATTATTCCTGGCAAGTAAATTTGTGAGGAGCTCCCTGAGTAAACTCCAGGGTACAGTTGATAGAAGTAACCTGGATGAAAAAGCCTCATCTCCGTGGACTTCCAACAAGAGTCCATTTCTTGCCCCATTCCGCCCAGAATGAGCAAAACTTTCTTGGTAATGCTCTTAAGTGCTAACCTTTTGCACTGTTTAAAAAGTTTCTACATAGTAAGGTTTCATGTAGTAATACATCTTTCTTGCTGTTTACATCGAGATCAGAATTTTTCTGTTGAGTTTTGCCATTCAATAGTGCTAAGTCACTGTACTCCCTGTTCCCCATCGATGACACAGGTGCATTCTGACAGCTTGGTTCTATTTGATGGCTTGTGCAAAACAAATTCCTTGCTGAAATTTTCCCCCATTCATTTTTTTAACTTTCAGGAATCAGAGAAAATTATCGCCGAGCTCAACGAAACCTGGGAGGAAAAACTTCGAAAAACAGAAGCTATCCGCATGGAAAGGTACGACATAACAAATCACTTACTGCTGCTTAATTAGGGCCAAGAGCCATGGGCCTTGTGCAACAGCTCTGAAGAACCAACCAAAAATCATCCTTATCTGATGTGACATTGAAAGTGTCATTGGTTGCTGTGGGCTGGTGCACTTTGCACATCATCTTTAGTTTTATTAGCGTGACCACTGCCTTATTAAAGTGACAATGCCAGTAGAAATTCTTTACACAGACTGTCAATGGGGGGCGTCGATGCATTCATCTTTTTTATGAAAATTCCTGCCATATCTGCATGCTCAGAGAGCTTTTTTACCCCCACCACCACAAAGCATGCTGATATCAGCATAGCTAAGACCCGAGATATGGCCCCTACGTATATACCAGAATGCAAAACAGCTTTGAGCAATGTAAAGTGTGATATTCTTTATTCAGCTCAGAGATGATCCTCTGCTACTACATTGATTTCAGAGAGTTTAGCAGCAGAATCCCCTTACTTATCATGATGATGTCTCTCACACAACATCTGTTTGTATTACTGGTCAATTGTTGGCTTCTTTAGCTTTGGAAATTGTTATACTAAAGCTGGGTACACACTAGATGTTTTTATTTTCGTTTAACCCAGCGGGCTGAACGAAAAAGAAAAAAAGAGATCTCCAAGCTAACATAAGTGGTGTTGGTGCAGCAATCTCCCCGATTTACTTAACTCTCCCTAGCTGCAGTTTTATTCTGTTCCCTCTGCTACTCTGTTCAGCTGCTGGAAGTGAAGGGCGCTATCCCTGGGTGAGAGCAAAGGTCGAAAATTGGAGCTTACACAGGGTTTAGAACTTTCTTCTTGTCCCCTTGTGTTAGTGCTGAGTGTCTGAGCGGCTCAGCTCCGAGCACCAGCACTACCTTATGTGAGGAAGGGGAGTGAGTCACGGGACCTGGAAGGAATGGCAACCACCCCAATTTTATAATTAACTTTAGGTGCAAGGTGCACATGGAAGGCTTTTGCACAAAGCAAAAAAAAGTACAATTTATTTCCCACCACGCTTACCCGCTAGACATCACAAAAAAAACAACAAAGTGTTATTCCCGGAGGTATAGGAATAAATATCAATGATAAAAAGCTAATGCCATGGATGCTTGCAAGGTTGCCTTAGAAGTGGGCTGGGAATCCACAATCTGAAATGCAAGATGGAAGGGAAAAAAAGCGCCAAGCGGGCATCGTGTAGCACAATTTATTAAAGGATGAAAAAAACTATATAAACATCTATGTCGCTAACAAGCGGGTGTGGTGGGGGGTGATGACAGTTCGCAGTGGATGGGAAGTCCAAATGTGAAACGGGAGCTATGATTTATAGGAAGAAGGCAAGCTGTATAGAGGGAGTGAGATCAGCCTGAGATCTGTCCAGAGGGAGCCGGCATCGAGCTGCCCTGTATAGCTGGGATGGTCTGTCCGGTGTTCAGATATCTGTCCAAAGTTTGTATCTCCAGCGGGAGTGTAGAGAGGAGCTGTCGGTCCGTCTGCCGTGAGAGCCAATGGGAACGCATTTTGGAAGCAAGCCATGCTTCCTTCATCAGCCTTCCGAAACGCGTTCCCATTGGTTCTCCAACTCAATTTTTAACTAGCTTTAAGAGTGGGGTGCACATTTGAGAGATTTGCACACTGCAAACAAAATAAAGTGTATTTCCCTGCACACTTACCAGCTAAACAGCAAAAAAAAAAATTACACGGTCTAGAACTTTGCATTAAAAAAAAGGTTTTAGTTGCACAACATTGGCAAATATATGTGGAAGCCGCAGTGCCTCATTGTGGCTTCTCTGTGTAGTGCGATCCTAACTTTAGTCTAAGAGAGTCTCCATGTTGGAGCATATGTAGTAATGAATACATTAAGGGCAGGTATTACAAGAAGCATTGCAGCTTCCACATACTTTGATACTCATGGGGGTTTTTTTTTAAAATTATTTCAGGGAAGCATTACTGGCGGAGATGGGTGTGGCCATACGAGAGGATGGAGGAACATTGGGTGTCTTCTCTCCGAAAAAGGTAAGGTTCCCGGTTCATTATGGAAAAACTTGAGTCAAGTAGGTGATGCAGAATGTTGAAATAAAGAGTCCATGGCCGATTGCTTCATTAGTAAACAGTCATCCACTTTGACTTGAAGGGACTTGCAGTTTAGACATATGTTTATCGAAGCCTAGATTACTGGAGGTTTAATGCTTTTGGTACCAACTCAGTGGATACAAGTTGAAGAGCTTTATTAAGCAGTAGTCGAATCGAATTACATTTTATCTTTCTGACTGCAGAAGGCTTCTACAAACTGTTACCTGATTGGAGGCTATGGATCATAACATATCTTTGCCTTTAGGTGCATACCAAGAATTCAAACTTTATTTCATCTTCAGAAACTTTTAGTTCATGTTTTTTGTGTTTTTTTTAATCTAACAGGTTCTCTTTAAGGAATTATTGCACATTAAAAAAACACATTAGCCTTTTTAATTCAAACAAAAAAATATGGCGATAACAACACCCCACCTTTTTTCTTTACTGCACCTGTCATTTCATGTTTAATGTTAAGGTGTCCTACCTTTACCTGGTATGGTAATGTGACTAATAGTGACTCTAGGACCCCTTTTACATGGGGTGGTCAGCAGGAGATCAGCACACATATCCCCTGCCGATCGGAGCAGAGCGGGCGGATGACACATAGGTGTTTCTGCTAAGTTTCTGCAAACCAGGAATAAAAAATTTCATCTTTACATTTTCACCCGACTACCCTCTGATCCAATCTGCCTAAACGGAAGAGGAAAGATCCCCTTTTGTTTTTAGCGGACGGGATCGGAGCTGGAGGTAGCAGGTGTAAACGGACTTGTGTCCATACACATGCATGGACCTTCCGATCAGGTCCACCTGAAAAACTGACAGGTGGACCTGATCGTATCTCCCATGTGAAAGGGTCCTTAGCTGCAATATTATTTTAAGAAAGGCATTCCAGCAGTGGCGGCCCATCCATTAGGGGCGCACAGGGGCTGCCCCCCCATCCATGCGTCCGGCCACCTGATCTACATGCAGGGCGCTGGACGCATGGATTCCAATAAGGGGGGTTTTGAAGCACGTGATTAGAGCCAGAGGCTCTAATAGGCTTCAAAAAAGGGTGGGCTCTGCGCCTGAAGCCCACCCAGTTGTGGGACAATAGCGAATTAATATCATGACCATGGTCATGACCCATCACCTGATTGGCCCGAAAGGAGATCCGATCAGATTGGCTGTCTGGAGGAGGAGGGAGGAGACGCAAGGGAACCGGGAGAGCAGCCGCCCGCAGCCCGGAGAGATGCCGCCGGCGAGATAGGGTAAGTGTGGGGCCCTAACTAAATGACCGATGGGGGGCTTCTGTGCTGTCAGTGACCTGACCGGGGGGTGGGAGTGGATTGTTTGAAAATCAAGAGGTAGGTTGGGGATGCTTTTTTTCATCCAACACCAGAATACACTGCATCTTTAGTGTAAGACCGCTTATACGTGTTTTTAGACACTACATTGAAGACTTGCTAAATAGAATTCATGATTTCTTACATTAAAACAAAATAACATATATTTTATTGTATTTTTTTTACCACGAAAGTGCTTTCATATTCTTTAAACACTTTCTGTGTGATGTCTTATGTTACCGTCAGAAAATGTGTCCACTGCATCATTTATCACATCTTGAAGTGACCTTTCCTCCTTCTCCATTTCCCAATCCACACAGCAATCTCTTCTCTCTGGTTCGCTATAGATTTCCTCTAATGTCCTGTCTTTCTTTTGGTATATTTCTCTGTCAACGCTCACCTCTCCTCCAGATCTCCTCCATGATCTTTGATGAATATTTTGACTCTCTGTCCACAGATCAGGTCTGTCCATCAACTCATTCATGAGCCAGCGATAAATGCTAATGCCTTTTGGACATCTTTTTTTTTTTTTCCCCCATCTAGCTGATAAATGGTTAATTAGTAAACATTAGGTACAGAGATATTAATAAAGTGCTGAGATTTTTCAGCACTAATCGAGCTGAGCTGTTTTTCAAAGTATTTGTAATTAACCAGGAGATGGTTGTGGCTCATGAATTACTGTGTTTTCATTGTGATAGTAGTGACCTGTAGCATACACCCATCAATACGGAGTGTAGATTAGAAACCCCAAATCTATACGGCAAAGTCCCCACAGATCTGGTAAGTGGATGCTGAAGAAGGTGAATTACTCATTGGCTTCTTATGGGCTGCACCACAAAGGAGATTTTTGTAGCTCAGGCATGCTGCTAAAATATTTAGAGATTAGTTGAGTAGCAATTGATCCCTATGCATATGGAGCAAATAGATCTCTTTAAAGGGTAACGCCACTTTTGTGGGGGAAAAAAATAGAAACAAAAATAATATATCATATACAATTGTGAATGTTCTTAAAAATGACCTTGCCTTTTCAGTCTGCAGAGTCGTCATTTTCTGTAAAATTCAGTATGGCTACCTGTACACAGAGGGTATATAGAACGCCCCCTGAAAATGTAATTTCCTGCTTGTGTGATTGGCTGACTGATATTCCCAGAAGTCCGCACTAAGATACAAGTCAGACCCTGCCACTTTCCTCAGAGCCCTGCATTTGCAGCAGCTGATTGATAATTATAAAATCGCTCCCATTAGATTCACTTTGCACATGGACACAGAGAAACAAACAGCTATTTCTTCAGAATAACAAAAGGTAGGAATCTGCAACAAAGTTTGTTAAAATCCTTGCATACATAGATCACCCAGAGGTAAAGTTTTTTTTCTCAACAAAAGCGGAGTTCCACCCAAAAGTGGAACTTCCGCTGATCTGCTTCCTTCCCACCTCCGGTGCCACATTTTGGCACCTTTCAGGGTGGGAGGGGGGAGACGGGTTTTTGACAGGCACCCTACCCCACTTCCGGAACGCGGCGCCGTCCCTCGGAAGTTTGGCCCTCCTCCTTCCCCCGCCGTCGGGCCAATTAGAAAACGCAGTGCGCTCGGAGCATGCACAGTAGGGAAACCCGCTGTGAAGCCGAAAGGACAGGCAAGTGTTCATATAGTAAAAGTCAGCAGCTACAGTATTTGTAGCTTCTGACTTTGAATTTTTTTGTTTCCCAGACTGGGACTCCTCTTTAAGCTACACCAGTAGCAAGTATTAAAAATGAATCATAACTATGTTTCACAGTAGTGTCATGCAACTTGTACTGGGAACCATTTGTTCAATCTGTATGAGCGATTCTACTTGCCAGAATTTACCTAAAGCTAAAATACTAAGCTGGCCATACTGTACATAAAGAAAAGTTTCAATAATTATGTTGCAAAATTTTTCATCATTAAAAAAAATTGCCAGGCACTTTTATTGCTCTCAGTTTTAACTCCTGTGTTGAGGCTCCGTTCACACCTTGCAGGAGCGCACACTCTTTTTTTTTTTTTTTGCACGTTCCCACCCATCTAATTTAGGGCAGCCCTATTAATTTCAATAGGCTGGCCTACACATGAAAATCCATCGCAGGATCCACCGGGAAGACCGATAATTTCGGCCATTAGAAAAAACGGAACAATACCTGGATGCACTATTAAAAGAAATGGTCACTAAACTACCTTAGTTTGTGCAAGATACTAGACATGTATTAATGCATATTGACAATCTATTCATACCATCTGATGCAATTCTGGCTAGCATTGATGCAGAGTACCTATATGCATCAATTCCCCATCTATGGGGTTTGGCCGCCACAGCACATTTTCTAGATCAGAATTAATCCTATGATGGAGGCACAAAATGAGTTTCTCCTTGAGCTACTTCAGTTCGCTCTATCCAATAATTGCTTTCAATTTGCAGGGACAAACTGCAAACAAATCCGCGTTATATCGATGGGCGCCGGCATATGCCTGCTTACATTTGGGATGGTGGGAAGAGGAAGTAGTGTATTGATCTGAACTATACTTTGACCATGCATTGCTTTGCCTAAGATATATCGATGATGTCCTGTTGATTTGGCGGGGTACCCCAAAGAGTCTGGAGACCTTCATTAAGGAATTAAATCAAAACACCAGGAATATAAGGGTCACCTTCAATTGGGACCCTCAATAAATTTCTTTTCTTGACCTCTTTATAAAAGTGAAGCAAGGGACACGCATCAGGAGCACTTACAGAAAGGGAACGGCAGCAAATACGTTCCTTAAAGCAACCAGCCACCACCCAAAATCCCTAATCAATGGCATCCCGACTGGGCAATTCTTGCGATTGCGCAGAAATTGCAGTCAAGAGCTAGATTATAGAACCGAAGTGACACAACTTTACAAATGCTTTAGGGAAAGAAAATATTCCCATAGGACGTTAGGGCGATCAAAGCCCAAGGCATCGAAGAGATCACAAATTGACCTACTTCAGCTGAAGACAAATAAGGATGACCCTCAAAATAAACAGACAGATCAAGTCAGGATCTTTACCCCGTATGGACTACAATGGGAGGCTGTCAGAAATGTGCTCACTAAACATTGGCATCTGCAGACTCGATCACCAGTACTATTCGACATTGTAGGCCCCAGACTCCTTATGGTGGCCAAGCAAGCCAGAAATTTGGCAGATGAACTCATAAACTCAGAATGCATAAAAACTACCCCACGGAGCTGGCTCACAGACCTTCCGGCCCTCAAGGGAATGTACCCATGTGGTAAATGCAGCATTTGTAGCTTGGTTGAAAGAACAAATAATTTCACTGATGCTGATAGACATAAAGTATATGAAATTGGGCAATTCATAAATTGAAATGCTGAAAAAGTTCTATACATGCTGGAATGCCCGTGCCATAAGCTATACATAGGCAAGACAAAACGCCCATTGAAGGTACGAATTGGCGAACATATATCAAGTATCGGAGGAAAAGATGACAAAAGCCAATTGCCAAACATTTCCTCGATCATCATGGTGGTCAAACTAATGGCCTACGTGTTAAAGGGTTCTATGTCTTGAAATTATCAAGTAGGAGAGGGGATTTTGACACTGTCCTAGTACAGTCAAGAGCTAGATTTCGGGGCCATTGTCCCCAGGCGAAAGAATGGATCTTCCGCCTAGGGACAATGGCCCCGTAAAGGTTAAATAACTAACTAAATTTACAAGTTTTTGTGAATCCCTGACCCTACTGACCAATTGACTTGACTCTTTTGAGTTACTATGATTGAGTATATTATACTCTCTAATACATATGTGTACTCTCCATACATGTGAACATGTGTGTACCTATGACCAACTGGATTATAAATCCATAAACTTTACTAACAGTGTTGAATTCCTTGATGAAAATTGTTGAAAAATGAAATCTAATTGTGTGTTTGACTTGTTATGTAGCAATACCCTAACTAGATTGATACAGGATGTCACAAATTCACACTCCCACGGCGACTAGCTAACCGCGACGTGCGTTCCGTGACCGGGTATATGAGGAACTAAGGGAATAAGGGGGAACTTATACTGAGCATGTAAGACTGGCTGTGGTACTTTCACAGCCTGCACTACCTTTGGCCACCACTAGAGGGAGACGCCACTCCAATCCAGCTAGCTGACCACACACAGGCAGATACAAATCTTACATACAATCTGGTGCACTCTAAGGGTTGGGGAGCAGTCTAGCAATTACTATACACTTCTAGGGTTCCTCCAGCTATCCTGCAAGCTTGAACCCCGGTGTTAATTACTCTTCCCACTGTCCCCACACACCAGACACACAATAAACGATAGCCTGCCACCACCCAACAGTTTGTCCGCAGACTGGTCTGCTGAGCCACCACATACACAGATCTCTGTCTGGAAGATCTGTTAGCTTACAATCTGCATGCAATCTGCCAACACACAGTGCAATTGCATACCGATTGGTACGTAACTTAAACCGAGTACTTAGGCACTAAAATACAACAACCTCTCCAGAGATATGAGTCCTAGCTTAGTACACAGAAGTCACTTATTAATTTTATCATTTAATATCCCGAAAGTGGGCAGTGCATAAAAGATATACAAAGAAAAAGGAGTTACAAAAAAAGATACAAAAAATGCAGAAAGACACACAATTGGCAATTTGCTATGAAAATAAAAAGGGATAAAAACAGAAATAAACTTTACCAAGTAAGTCTATCCATTAGTAGAAGCATACTGGAACATGTGGGAACTCCCCAGTTTCGAACTGGCTTCGTGGAAGAAGGATATTGTGGGCGGCACAGTGGTGTAGTGGATAGCACTTTCGCCTAGCAGTAAGAAGGGTCGCTGGTTCGAATCCCAACCACGACACTACCTGCCTGGAGTTTGCATGTTCTCCCTGTGCCTGCGTGGGTTTCCTCCCACACTCCAAAGACATGCTGGTAGGTTAATTGGATCCTGTCTAAATTGTCCCTAGTATGTATGAATGTGAGTTAGGGACCTTAGATTGTAAGCTCCTTGAGGGTAGGGACTGATGTGAATGGACAATGTATATGTAAAGCGCTGCGTAAATTGATGGCGCTATATAAGTAACTGAAATAAAAAATAAAATAAATAGATAAACCATTACTCTATATACTGCCATCAAGCAGCCAGTGTAAGGGTTAACACAATCAACCCAATGACTAACTCTGCCCACCGCCCCACCAAGTTCCATTTCCTTTTTGAAAACATTTGAAAGGATATAAATTACCACAAAATATGAGGGAACCGCTACCCTGAAGAAGTTCACAATCCCTGTGAATGAAACGCGTTGGTTTGGTAGCCACAGGACACCCCCAGACATCTGCCATGCATCTTTTTTGGTACCTTCATGCCCCTTATTATTTCCTTGGAAAAGTGAGGACCACTGAAGGATCTCCCAAACGGAACTCAGCACCTATCATAAGCCTTTTGCTCTGAGAAGTTCCACCTGTGCTTTGAAAGCAACCTACGCTTATGCCAGGGTCCCCCCCCTAGACTTGGTGGGAACCTGAGCTGAATTCACATTTTGCAGACATTCCGAAGGTAGCCTCACACTCCTCGAGGCTCCCTAAGCCAGCGGTGGTCACCAGGGAGATAAGACGAAGCCGCGTACTACGGACATTCTGAAGGTAGCCTCGCACTCCTCGAGGCTCACTAAGCCAGCGGCGATCCTAAGGAAGCTATGACGAAGCTGCGAATTACGGACATTCTGATGGTAGCCTCGCACCTTCCAAGGCTCCCACGGCATTAGGAGAAGCCTTCACGCCACACATGCTATTACAGCCATACTGAGGATCTCTCCAGCTCGCAGAGCCATTACATCAACCAATCTGGTAGATGTCTCTTCTATCTCTGGACACTATATAATTCAATCTTCTAATAGGGCCGACCTGTCCGGGATCAACTCACTGTGAGTCATTCACATTATTTTAAGTTTGGAGAACTGCCGTATAAAGAGCCATTGATCGGCATATTATGGAATAGATGGTTGAATACTAATTACTTCATGATCTTTGACCCACTGGCCAGCATATATTCGCAACATATACCACCTCTATGCCAACCTGGGACTTTCCTTCTGGTCTATCTATATATACCATAGGGGGCTTTATTTCAAGTGGACTTTTCACAACACTAACCCATTTGTCAGCTTGGTAGATCTTGGAAAATGAGCTAATGGAGGTTTGCATTGTGTCTGTTTAAGCTGCTATCTGGCCAACTTCACCGCATGATGCCTACCTCTGCTCTCCTCCTTGATCCCATGCATGCATGTCTTGGTTTAATTGTTAAAGCTGTTGTGATTTATGTCATTATTGATTGCTGTACCAGTTTTAATTAGGAGGATCTTGGGCTCTGAGCTAATGAAGTCTGCAGGGTGTCTGCATAATCTAATTACTAGCTAACAACATTGAAGGCTCTGCCAATTGAGCCTCTATCATGTGTCTCAAATTGTTATGACACTTGAGGCAATATATTAAAATCTGTGTGACCTTTTGTCTTGTGGGTGTGCACACCTGTGGCTACTTTGTTCTGCCCATTATCTTCATGTGTTTTTGTATTCTATGTTTAATCATTATGATGCCGTCTGCTCTATCCTTTTTCTAAATCTGAACTTTATGGGTCTTCCCCTCTTTTGTTTCCCCTGCCCTACACATGAGAAACGTATAAAACAAGTGCCTGACCCATTTTAAAAAGTGATCTGCACCAAAACGCGTTTTGGCACGTGCGTTAGCAAGAATAACATGCACTCTTTAGGAGCTGTTCAGATGTGTATCAGCGAGTAGGTGATCACTGGTGCATGCTCACTGCGCTCTCAATTTGGGAGTTCAGTTCTAGAGACCTTACCACAGGAATAACATATAGATAGAAAATGCCAGTGGGGATTCAGTCCTTCAGCATCTACCTGCACCACTTTTTTTTGGGGAGACTTCTCTTGTAATTATGGAAATGTTTTTAGATATGACCTTAAATGTAGTTGAATTTATTGTTAATTGGCATTTTGTTAGTGCTCCTTTTAGACTCCTGTATGTTCCCATGTTTTGTCTAGTAGGGAAGTTTATCATTCTAGATTAGAAGGTGTCATGACATGCTGGGACTTGTGGTTCTGTAACAGCTGGACAAGCTTGGGTTACTTTTTGGAGCACCCATGGACAAGATTCAGAATTGCATGTGTTGAAATCCTGGCATTTCTTTATGCTTGATGCGCAATAAAGTGAATCAGTCTAGGAGCATTTAAGTATTTACTGTACATATTCTTAGCAAGCAGTAAACAGGCTTTAAAGGCGAAATAGGGCCAACATTTATTTGGCTATACTTCTCCTGGGGATCGCATCTGTGCACTTGGTTCTGCACTCCTGTGACTCGTTTTCAGCCGTCAGTAGGTTAAAGTCTGCGGTTGGCTGACATCACTCAGTCGGTCCCGGCTCTGGAGAGATCTCGACTTTAATGTCAGGATGCACCCAGATCCGTGACTGGCAGCTAGCTTGGCTAGCTCAGCTTCTCAGCACACCCCTGAGAGCCTGAGCCAGCCGCTCCAGCCCCCTCCACAGCCCAGCTCTCCAGTGAGCACTGGAGGGGCAGAGCAGAGAGCTGGTAACTGACAGTCACCGGCTCTCTGCTCAGTGAAGACCGAGAACTGATTGATCAGCGGTCTCCGATCACTCAGTTCTATGTCTTAGAGGTGGTGGCGGATTGATGCTGCATCCACCTCGGTAATTATGTATGTTTGTTTTTTTTAATTCCCAAACTTCTCTTTCAAAGCAAGACCTCACTAACCTTTGTAGATGCAGATACTGTAGAGCAATGGATCTTCAAAGTTCACAGCAGAAAGAACATCTCAGCTCATTTCTCTGCTCCAAACAGCTCATCGAGCCTTCTAATATAAATGCGGACCAGGTGTTTACGTTAGAAGGTGAGCTTTTGAGAAGCTAACCAGAGCTCAACTTCAATGATGTAAATTAAGATGAATTTCTTCACAGGGACTGCAGCTACATAGGTGAGCAAGGGATTATTTTTAAAGGCTAACTCCATGTTCTCTCCCTTAGCAGCTCTCACTTTTAACCACTTCCCGCTGGGAGGGAGTACATGGACGTCCTCCCTTTCCAGTGGTTATAACGGGCTGATGCTTGCACCTACAGGCATCAACCCGGTATTCTCTTCAGCCGGCGATTACCTGCATCGTAAGAACAATCATAGTGGCAGTTCAGCAAGTGTAAAAATAAAAAAATGAAAATAAAATAAACAATAAAAAATAATATATATATATTTTTTAAAGCGCCCCTGTCCCCGCAAACTCGCACACAGAAGCGAACGCATAATTACTTCACGCCCACATATGTAAACGGCATTCAAGCCACACATGTGAGGTACTGCCGCGAACTTTAGAGCGAGATCCATAATTCTATACCAAGACCTCCTCTCTCACTCTATACAGGTAACCTGTAAAAAAATTTAAACTGTTGCCTATGGAGATTTTTGAGTACCATAGTTTAGCACCATTCCAAGAGCATGCGAAATTTCAAGTGTGACATGTTGGGTATCTATTTACTCGGCGTAACATCATCTTTCACATTATACAAAAAAGATTGGGCTAACTTTAGTGTTTTTTTTTTAATTCATTTTTCCAAAAAAAATAACGCGTTTGAAAATTTGTATTAGTACATCGATCTCCCCCCCCCCCCCCGAGATGTTGTGTTCTTATAGGGGGATGGACCCCCCACCAGAACACTATCGTGAGCTGGTCGGCTGTTGGTTTTCCAGCACGCTCATCTGACAGAAGCTGTTGGACCAGCTGACATACACACGGGCCGAATGTCGGACGTTTTTTATTGAACTGGCCAATGACTCCCGACATTCGACCCGTGTGTACTAGGCGTTAGTCTGTTGACACTTCCTCCAGTTGTCTAACTGAAAGTCCATACTTGGAATGGACAGAGACCCGGAGAAAGAGCCTACAGGAATCTGGCATTGCACCTATGATCTATTCATTGTGGGTGCAACTCTTTGCAGGCTCCTATGCAATACTAAAAAATAAAAAAAAATGCACTTTTCTTTCCCTGCAAGAATTTGTGCATTTATTTATTTTTTTTTCAAGGCTGATGTAGCCTTTAAAGCCTGTCTATTGTTTAAGTTTATGTAATTGCTTGAATGTACATAGCCTGGCCACAAGTCAATTTTAAGCGAGATCTCAGGGATGGACAAAAGCAGGCCAGATACAGTATCTCACAAAAGTACGTACATCCCTCACATTTTTGTAAATATTTTATTCTATCTTTTCATGTGACAACACTGAAGAAATGACACTTTCCTACAAAGTAGTAAAGTAGTGAGTGTACAGCTTGTATAACAGTGTCAATTTGCTGTCCCCTCAAAATAACTCAACACACAGCCGTTAAGTGTTATTTCTTCAGTGTTGTCACATGAAAAGATATAATAAAATATTTACAAAAATGTGAGGGGTGTACTCACTTTTGTGAGATAATGTAAATAGAACTACAACATAACAGCTAGCCAGACCCTGTGGTATGTGTTAATTTTTTTTTCTTGGCGCGAAACTGGTACTTCTTGATGGTCCTTTGTGTATTGAGGTAGTCAGCCAGCAGAAAGTTCTGGGTGGGTCTCAGGGAAACATATGGAACAATTCTGATGGCTGCAAAGTTTTAGGCAACTGGTGACCTTCAAATGTTTTCAGAACTACAAGTCCTAGCATGAGCTGACTGCTCTGAACCCTGGACCTTGCTGTTTTGTACAGTCCAGAATATAACATTGCACAGGAAATGCTGTCTTCTCTAGATCTGTGTGGATTGGTTCACTATTGTCATACCTTTTCATTTTATCTGTTGATCATCGCTCTCATTTCATCGATCAATCATCGCTCTCTACTTCCTGGTCACACAGATCTTATCACCCAGTCCATGTGATCTGTTTGCTGACTCTAATGGGGTATTTTCCCCAAAAAAGGTTTGTGCTATGAATTAGATTGTCTTGTTAGAGTAGAACTGAATTGTCTAAGGGGGTGTCATTGTATGAAGGGCTTCTGATCTTTGTCTGTGAGTGAAACAATCCTCCCCTCTGTGCCAAAGGTCTGTGATATATCATATTTATATCTGTACATATATTTGTGTTTAATAAAGAGAAATGGTATTCTTACTGGCTTTAGGTTTTTGTAAATTTTACTTGAAAGTTGTTTAGGTAGTATTAAAATTTAATGTATTACAGTTTATCAATAATTAGATGTGGTAGCTGCATTAGATTTCTTTTTTTAGGCTTTTTTCCCCTTTGTTTTCACCTTGTGATCTGGCCAGTAACACCTCCTGTATTAAAGCCCCCCCCCCCCTCTGGATGATGGAGAACATGGGGGCAGCTTTGAGTGTTCAATGTATTAGGCTGGGTTCACACTAAGGAAAGGAGCAGCTCACAGCAGGAGTCCAGTGCGTCTCCATTCACTGTTTCAAGTCCGATTTCAGCCTGAATTTAGTGCTGAATTTGGACCTGAAACAGACCAAAAAGACGCACAGGACTCCCGTGCGATTCGCACCGGAGCCGCTGCGGAGATGTGTGAACCGGCTCCATAGAGAGCCGGTCACATTCTCCTGCAATGAGAATTGGATGCGGGGAAACCCAAATCCAATTTGCAATAGTGTGAATCCAGCCTTAGCAGATTTAAATACAGTAACAAATTGAAGCCAGTGCATATTTCTCATAGTCAGTGCCGGATTACCAAATGGGTAACGGGCTCCACGTGGTTTCAGGGTCCTACGACAGCGGATCAAAATAATATTGGTTTGATCTTCAAAGGAAATTACAATGAAGCTTTCTTAAATTGTTTACAAAAGATATAAAAAATGAATCAACTCAAACAAAACCTTTACATTAAAGACTCTATAGAGAAAATACAGTATTAATGTAATGTACCCAATAACTTAAAGGAGAAGTACAGCCAAAACTCTTTTAGCTGTACTTCTCCTGTGGACCACAGATGTGCAGTTCCTTTCGCACTCCTATGACCCGTTTTTAGCAGACAACGGACTGAAGTCCGCTGTCTGCTGACGTCACAGAGCCGGTACAGGCTCGGGCAAGTTCGCGACACTGGAGTCTGGATCTGCCCACATACCTTGACTGGCACCTGGCTCAGCCTCTCAGTGAGCTGCTGAGAGGTTGAGTCGGTCGCTCCCGTCCTCTCCACAGCCCAGCGCTCCAGTGAGTGAGGAGGGTGCAGAGCAGAGAGCAAGTGACTGATGGTCCTTGGCTCTCTGCTTGTGGAGTTGTGAGAACTGAGCAATCTGTGGTGTTAAATCGCTCGGTTCTCAGTGTTAGATGAGCCGGGGGACAGAAGCAGCCTACATATGTGTAATGTATGGTAGTGGTGGTCATCTCCATCTAGCGGTGGAGATCAGGAACCTGAATCACAAAATTTTTATCGAGTAAAAGAGTTCCTATACATATATTTAAATTGTGTAACTAGGTCTTTGTCTATATTCAGCTTGAGGTTTTACCCAGGGATGTCCTGTTTTTTATTGGTTGGAGTGGATTGCATAGTCTTATGGGTTGGGGTTTTATGTGTTATGTTGTAAACCTGTGCTGTGGATTTGGGCCCCACATTTGTGTTCGCAGCAGCAGGCATGTTTCTCATTCCAATCATGGAAGATTTATGTTAATGACTACACTCTATTTTGCAGACTCCTCACCTTGTTAACCTTAATGAAGATCCTCTCATGTCGGAGTGCCTTTTGTATTACATCAAAGATGGTATCACCAGGTAAGCCAACATAAGATGTAATTGTACTCCTCGGGTTTTGCCTCACTGTTACTGCTTGACGTAACCTCTTCCATCTTGTTTCACCAGGGTTGGTCAGGCAGATGCAGAAAGGCGACAGGATATCGTGCTAAGTGGCGCCCATATTAAAGAAAAACATTGCATATTCCGCAGTGAGAGGATGCCAAATGGTGAAGGTAAAGGATTCAAACAAATGTTGAACTGTACTGGGGCAGGTTGGGGTTTCACAGTTAAAGTGGTTGTAAACCTCAGACATGAAATATAACCAAAGCATATGCTTTTATAGTGTGTACTTGTCTCAATTAAAAGCACTACGTGTCATATCTGTCTGCTGCTTTGTTCTTCTGCTATCAGCATGAGTCACTTCTGGTATGTTTTCCTGACACCAAGAGAAAAATGGTGACAGGGGAGGGATCTACAGCAGATTGGCAGCCTCAGCTCTGCTCCTGTGAGCTGTGTAAAGGGGGTGTGACTCTTCCATCCAATCAGCACTCAGAGCTTTCCTCACTGAGTTCTACAGAGTGTGACTTCAGCTCCCCACCCCCTTTTTTGAACTCTCAGACAAGTTTATTAAAGGGGTTGTGAAGACAGAAGGCTTTTTTTATCGTAATGCATTCTACGCATTAAGATAAAAAGCCTTCTGTGTGTAGCAGCCCCCCTCGGCCCCCTTAATACTTACCTGAGCCCCATCTTTGTCCAGCATGAGTGCCTTGGCTGTCCAAGATGCTCCTCCTGACTGGCTGAGACACAGCAGCAGCGCCATTTGCTCCAGCTGCTGTCAATCAAAGTCAGCTAGCCAATCAGGGGAGAGAAGGGGGCTGGTCGGGTCGGGGCTCCGTGTCTGAATGAACACTCAGCTCGGGTGCCCCCAAAGGAAGCTCCTTGCTGTGGGGGCACTGAACAGAAGGGAGGGGCCAAGAGAGTCGAAGAGGGACCCGAGAAGAGGAGGATCTGGGCTGCTCTGTGCAAAACCACTGCAACAAAGCAGGTAAGTATAACGTGTTTGTTATTTTTAGAAAAAAAAGGAGACTTTACTATCACTTTAATTCAGCACTTTGAACAGAGAGAAGACTACAGATAAACAGGTACAATTTATGTATCGGTTTCATCTCTGTGTATAACTTCAGGATAGATACTTCACTGGGTATATGTGATGTTTTACAACCATTTTAACACAACTTTTCTTCATATTGTTCAGTTTTGGAACAAATAATTTTATGTTCACCTATAAAAAAAATTTACCATTTTATTCCATTTGGGGACCCAAATAAAATACTTCCGCATCTGAAGCTTATCTCTTGCCTCTCATTCCCTTAGTTGTTGTCACATTGGAGCCATGTGAGCATTCAGAGACGTACGTTAATGGAAAGCGGGTTGTCCTTCCCGTACAGCTGCGTTCTGGTAAGTAGGAACGTTTTCACTTCATATTACTTCAGCCATGAAAAAGTTCTCCTCATTCACTTTAATCCTCCCTCCTTCCCATTCTTTTCAGGGAACCGAATCATTATGGGTAAAAACCACGTTTTCCGTTTCAACCACCCCGAGCAGGCCAGGGCAGAAAGGGAGAAGACGCCATCAGCAGAGACGCCCTCGGAGCCTGTGGATTGGACGTTTGCCCAGCGTGAGCTCTTGGAAAAACAGGGCATTGATATGAAACAGGAGATGGAGAAAAGGTACATGCTCTGTTGTGCCCCAAGCTATTATTGCCCTTGTTCTACTCTGTATGGCTTGTCCAAAAAAGGAGAAGCAAAATCCACACATCCAATCCTATTTTATTTTCAAATAAACTTTCCTAAACTTCAATCTTCTCGGACGCTCTTTGCTCTGTAGAACTTAAACTGGTCTGCGGCTCCTTTCAGCTATTATAGTTGTTATTTAAAGGAGAAGTACAGGGAAAGCTCGTTTGGCTGTACTTCTCTTGTTGATCACAGGAGTGCAGTTCATCCTGTGACCCGTTCTCAGCAGACAGCGGGCTGAAGCGCCACAGAGCCGGTCGAGGCTCAGGCAAGCGGAATCAGCTTGCCTGCACCTAAACCTCTCGGCGACCTGCTGAGAGCCTGAGCTGCCTGCTCCCTCCCCCTCCACAGCCCAGAGCTCCAGTGAGTGACAGTTACCAGCTGTCTGCTCAGGGAGCTGTAAGAACTGAGCGATCGGCGGTGTTTGATCACTCGGTTTTTAGTGTTAGAGCCGGCGGGGGGACCGGCGCTGCATCCAGCTAAGTATCAGTCTTAAAAAAAACAAAAAAAAAACATACTTCTCTTTTAAATTGTGTACTTATTATTATATTTATGCTTTTTCCGTTCAAAACTGAGCCCCCCCATCCCCTTTAAATAGAGTCTGTATGCCCCAGGGGTGGAAAGGATCGGCAATCATGTGACCACTGTGATCCTGAGCTGGTCCCGCTGGCTACTGCTTATTAGTGGGGACGAAGAGCTGTCTTGGGCAGTTCAGCCTCTGTGCTGGGAGCATGCAGTGAGCACACTCTTTCAGCGCAGAAACATTGACTTCCCAGCGGCGCATGTATGCAGCATGTAGAAGTTATAGCCCACCCTTTTGCCACTGTACATATGTGTTGCACAGGCAGCAACAAGTTGAAAGTGGCCGGCTTACGATTCCTCTGTGTATGGCTGCCTTTAGAGCAGAGATGTCAAACTCCACTTTATCGGGAGCCGCATCATCATTATGGTCTTAAAGGGCCTGGTTGTAATTGTAAGACTAGATGTCCTGAGCACCCCCCCCTTATAACAGCTGTTAAGGACCCCCCCCCCCCACCATAGAGAGTCTTCCACCCTCCCTTACATCACAGTGCACACCCCCCCCTTACCCTGTGCTGCTGCCAGGTAGAAACTGGAGGCGGAGCTGGGAAGCAGAAAGTACAGAGTCTGGAGGAGGGCTGGAGTCAGCTGGCGGAGACTGCTAAATGCTAAGACTGGGAAGGCGGAGATTAGATGGGTGCTGCAGATGCACAGAGAGGTACAGGATCTGTAGAAGGAGTTCTGGGGTAGGAATTCTGTCATCCTCTCTCCTGCCGACTGCTCAGACAAGGTGGGGGTGGAGACAAGGGGCGGTTCTGCAACTGCAGGAGAGGTGTAAAAGCCACGTGAAATGGCCTGGCGGGCCACCTTTATCCCATGGGCCTTACGTGGTTTATTTTTCTTTTTTGTTGACATTTTCATAATAAAGTTACAAATATTAAAACGGAGTCAACAGTCAGCACTACAGTACACCAGCACCAGTGGACAATGCATCTCCAGACCATACTAGTGACTTGTTTCTTGTAAAGAGGTAAATAAGGAAAAAAAAGCACACATTTACAGAGTGAAATCACATCGCCCTAGACTAAAATCCGTAGCTTTGTACATAGCGGTAAGGTATTATTAACGCCTTCCAAGCCACAATGGTAGGGGCCACCGGTTTCTTCCATGACAGAATGATTATTTTACGTGTATAGTACAGGAGCAGGGTAAGTAGTGTACGGGTCTCCTTTTTGGGTGCCAACGGGTCCACCAGTCCCAACAAACAGTCTGCTATGGAAGGTCTGATGGTAATCTTCGTAACTGACTTGACACAGTCCATAAACTCCGCCCCAAAACATGGACCTTATGTTTGACACGAGTGCTTTAGGGTATTGTAGGGACTGTTTTAGCTGATGGCGTTTTCCTCTATCTCTTCCTACAGGCTTCAGGAA
Organism: Aquarana catesbeiana; assembly: GCF_042186555.1. NCBI lineage: Eukaryota > Metazoa > Chordata > Amphibia > Anura > Ranidae > Aquarana > Aquarana catesbeiana. The sequence continues at coordinate 243,529,006 of NC_133333.1, forward strand.
ATGGAAATTTTGTACAAAAAGGAGAAGGAAGAAGCAGATCTCCTTCTGGAGCAGCAGAGACTGGTAAGAGCTGCATTGCTGAATTTTCCTCACTGTCGCCCCTCCCCCTGTTCTCACTGGCACTTTTTCCCTCACACCATGTAGTATGACCACACTTCTTAGCCTACACATCTCAGATCTACAGATCTCAGTTAAGCTATATTTCTACTTTGTACTATCCAGTGTTATGCAGCTTCTAAATCTTTGCCATAACCTCTGTGAGCTTGTCTAGATCCTTTTTTTTCCACATGCACTAGGAGTCTAGATACATTTTAAAGAGGGGTTTTTGCATGAACAGGACCTTTTACAACAGAACTAGCAATGCAGAAGTTGAACCTCAATATATGGTCATGCTGTTTATTTCAAAAACACAAAACTTTATTTGCACCAGGTAGTGGTCGACGATGAAAGCTGATTTTGGACCAGTTGCACGGAGTTTTGATATTTTTCCGTCTGCGTTTCTCGAATAAAGGGACAGTATCACCCAATTAAAATGGCGACTTAGCCGCTTGACAAGTCTCGTTAAGTTCTGTACTATGGAACCGTTCTAATCGGAACGACTCAAGTCGCTTTGAAAAAGGTTCCTGTACTACTTTGGGACGACTTCAGGGCGACTTGCATTGGCTCCTATACAAAAGTCGCTTTGCAAGCTGCCGCTGAAGTCATGTGCAGGTCGCCTTACAGAGTCGCGCTGCAAGTCGGGCTGCCCCTGTGTGAACAGGGGCTTATAGTCCTTTTGTAAACAAAGTAGTTCAGTTCTGTGTTTTTATATGGTGACCTGCCAGCATCATTAGAGGCTGGGTGGGGGCCAGATGGTTCCTATTTTAATATTTTCAGTTTATCGGGCACTAACCTATGAGCAGAGGATTGTTCTTGTCCACATAGCCTCAGATGTTCTCTTAAAATATCCATTGGAATATTTTGGGATAAAAAGAAGAATCGAATTGGTTTCTCTGGTCAGAAAGCGATGTTTTCCCAAAGACACTGTTAGCACTCAGTGTTTTATCTGCTTAAACACCTAAAAATACCGGCAGACCTCTTACAGGAAAAGACCAGCACTAATGATGCTCCAGGAATTCTGCACCTCCTCATATTGGCTCCAGTACTGTGGTAATTGAAATTCCACATCCCCGGTATCCCTCAGGATTTACAATAGTCCTTGCCCCAGTCGTAACAAAATCATGTAGGGGGAAGCAAAAATGTTCTTGTTTTGCACCTTAAAAGTATGAAACTGCTGCAGAGACCAGCAAAGTTGGGATGATCTAGTTACTAGTATCTCCTCACATGTTTCTTGCTGCAGCATTATTACATTGGGGCAAACACTATAAAATGAAAACACTGCATAGGGAGGCTGGGGATGCAAAATTTCTCACTTCACCAGCTCGCAGTTCTATCCTGCACACAGACTTCAGACTCTTATACATTCTTGTATCGTAGAAGGTGATAGTGTCCCTTTAAAGCCAGGAAATGTGAAATGTGAATGCATGGAGTGCACTGCTTGCGTTTTTGTATACTTTAGAACCTGAGTAGCTTTTTTTGTATTAATGCTTAAAGGAAATCTGTCATAAAGGAAACATGGGGGCCGCCATTGCTGATGTCTCTTTCTGAAAATACTAGTGGCCTGTCTGTTTTGCTGAACCAATTGCTAGAGGGTCACTTTAACAGCCAACATTTTTTTAGGAGGTCAGCATGACAGCCTCTGTATTTCTGTCTTGACAGGTGTACTTGAAGACATGGAGGGCAGTTGAACAGAATCTGCGGGTGCCATCATCCTGCACACCTTAGGCAACTGTTATTTGAGTGGGAACAACAGGCCTCTTACCATTACACAAGGCCGAGGCAAAGCATGGGGATAATCTGTAAAAAATCATGACCGTTGTTGACTTTGTATTTTGAAAATGACCATTATTTTGGTTTTTAGGCTCCATTCACACTTGTGCAACTTGTCATGTTGGAGGTCAAGTGGATATAAAGTGGCATGACAAGTGGCAGCCCATTCTTTTTAGTGGCACCTGTATAAATTGGTGTGACTTAAAGTCGCTCAAACTTTGAAAAAGGTTGCCTGCGTTACTTTGATGCAACGTTGATCCAGAGAGTGTAAAGTTGGATCAAAGTCACGCTGGAAATTGTGCAACTTTGGAATTGCGCTAGTGTGAAAGGAGCCTCCCGTCCTCCAATTGTTACAGAATGCCCTCCAGTGTTTTGTCAAGTGAACATTGTTCTTCTTGATATTTTGGGAATTCCTGCACCATGATATGGTGGGATATCTTAGTAAATTCCTTGGCTGAATTGATTTTAGCACATCCAAAATTGTTGCTTTAGTCATTTTTATTTCTGCACTGTAATGAGAACACGTGGCCTGTTGGTTGAGTAGGAATCGGCCTTCCCATGTGAATTGATCCTCTGTCTCTGAATAATGGATCAGCTGCCTCTGTGTGTGCAGAGGATGGTTCCACTTTATGGTCTGTGTCAGTGATAGTGAACCTTGGCACCCCAGATATTTTGGAACTACGTTTTCCATGCTGCTCCACTACTCTGCAGAGTGCATGAGCATCATGGGAAATGTAGTTCCAAAACATCTGGGGTGCCATGGTTCACCATCACTGGTCTGTGTCATTGGCTCCAGTCCTCTTCACCTTCCAGTTATATTAACCCGTATTTCTACAGATTGCGTTATCTTTGTGTGGAGCTTAGTACTGATCTGCAGCGCTGTGCATGCGTTCTCTCCTGTCACTGCATGCCGTCTGGACTTTTCTATTTCGCTTTATCGGATTGATGACTGGCTGTGCACTGTACCTGCTTTTCTTTTACAATCACAGATACAAAACAACAAACTCACTCATCTGAGATAACATAAATATCTGTTGAGATGTCTGGTAAAAATGAGGATGACTACATTTTGCAGTCAGTGGTTATATTCTCCCCTGGGTGGTGTTATCGCACGGCTTCAGTTTCCTACTGCTTCCAGCTCAGTTGTTTTGTGGATAGACTCGCCTAATCAGTGTAGTCAAGTCGACTATCCCTGCCCAGCTACTGGCAAACTTGGAAACTGCCCTCAAGGGAAATATACAAATACAACCACCTGGCAGGGGATGACTAGGATAAGGGAGGGGGTGGTATTTTCCCCCTGGAACAGTGTTAAGCAGGTCATACGCAAAGCAAATTTATTCCTGCGACCACGGAAGGATGGGGGGAAACCGTCCCCACCAGGAACAGATGCAGATTATTGCGAATGGCTATACTTGCCACTAGAGATGGACTCGGGCGTGTTCTGGATCCTAGTCCCAACCCACTTGCTCGATCCCGCCAGGAAGCCGACACTGCACACCGCAAATCACAGGCAGCGAGACATTTCCCGGTCTGTGCAGCTGCAGACCAGGAAATGTTTCACTGCCTGTGATTAGCGGTTTGCAGTGTCGGCTTCCTGTCGGCATCAGGCAGGTGGGTTGGGACTAGGATTCACAACAGGCCCGAGACCATCTCCACTAGCGATAATCACATGCAAATCCGGCTGGTTGTACCCAAGTTGATTGAACGATCAATTTGGTACATTCAGCCTGACCATACATGGTTTGAATCTTAGTAAAGCTGGCCATGCACAGCTTGAATTTCAGCCGATCCCTGCTGAATCAGCCAAAAATCAAGCTGTGGGTGGACCTGTCAGTAGTACCTGGCTACACAGAAGTCATGGAAAAAATTTGAAGGAGTCGGGTGGAAAATGATCAAGGAAACAATGGGGTTGATTTACTAAAGGCAAATCCACTTTGCACTACAAGTGCACTTGGAAATGCATTTGCTGTAGATCTGAAGGGAAGATCTGAAATGAGGGGGAAGCTCTGCTGATTTTATCATTCAATCATATACAAGCAAAAATGCTGTTTTATATTTTCCTTGTATGTCCCCCTCAGATTAACAGCGACTGCACTTCCAAGTGCACTTGTAGTACAAAGTGGATTTACCTTTAGTAAATGAACCCCCTTGACTGCATCCAATCGGATGCTGTCACTGTTTGGGTATTCAGGCAGCCACATGTACTGTTTAGTGTGGATGGGGGAATCCATTATTTCTCCCATTCAGCCCTCGACTAGCTTAAAGTGATTGTAAACCTCAGACATGAAATATGAACAAAGCACATCCCTCTATATCGGGGTTCTCTAAATTTTCTAAACAAAGGCTCAGTTTACTATCCTTCAAACTTTAGAGGGGCTGGAATTTGGCCAGTGGGAGTAAAAAATGTCCTGGCGTTGGTAACAATGCCACATTATTGGTGCTCATGAGAGGAATAGTGCCCCATCGTTGGTGTCAGTTGGAGGAATAGTGCCCTAACATTGATATTAGTGGGAGGAATAGTACCCAATTATTGGTGTCAGTGGGAGGAATATTGCCCCATCATTGGTGTCAGTGGGAGGAATAGTACCTTATTATTGGTGTCAGTGGGAGTAATAGGGCCCCACCATTGGTGTCGGTGGGAGTAATAGGGCCCCATCATTGGTGTCAGTGGGAGGTATAGTGCCCCTCTAATGGTGTCGGTGGAAATTATGCCTCATTGTTGGTGTGATTGGCAGGCATTATGTCCCATTGTTAATGTCAGTAGGAGGAATAGTGCCCCAAGGGTCGCAGATTGGAGACCACTGCTCTATATAGTGTGTGCTTCTCTCACTCCAGAGCACTAAGTGTCATTTCTGTCCGCTGCCACATTCCTATGCAATCTGCATGAGTCACTTCTGATGAGTTTTCCTGACACCAAGAGAGAAAAGGTGACAGGGGACAGACCTCCAGCTGATTGACAGCCTCGGCTCTATTCCTGTGTGCTGTGTGGAGGGGGATGTATCCCTTCCCTCCAATTTAGCTCTCAGAGCTCTCCTCACTGATGTAACTTAAGCTCTCCAACCCCCTGCTTTTCGTAGCGAAGAGATCCTGTGTAATTTTGGCACTTCGAATGGATGTAGGGGATAGACAGCTGCAGATAAACAGGTATAAAGTATGTAGGAGGATTTGTTTCATCTCTTTGTATCACCTGAAGCCAGTCACTTCACTGGGTACATGTAAGGGTTTACAACCACTTTAAGATATGTTGGCTGTTGTCCCCGAGTGGAGATATTTTACTATTTGGATATTGTTCAATTGGAATTGCAGTCAGTGACCCACGGTGGGTATTATATGGTATATCTGTCTGCTCCCTATTCAGATCCACAATGTCAGCATTTGCCAGAGGAAAGTCTTCACTCGCCAACCTCTTTTGTGGTTCTGAGATGTCATGTAAAAAAACAAATAATCACTTCCAGCACTTTGAGTTCTGCCATGAAATTTCAATGTGCAGCGGACCATCAGTAGCATTGAATGAATGCCCTTCGGATATGCTTTATCGGTGCAGCTCTCCTCAGATCAGGGAATCTAGTGAATAACTGTAAAAGAGCACACAGGAGGATGCACACAACTAGTGCATTACAGGAGGTTTATCATTTTAAAAACATACAAACAACTGAATATATACAGAGGTGAATAGTATATAAGTGTTTTATAACACCCAACAGAATCCAGTGCGAGAATTTTGTGGCCTGACACACAAAACCACTACGCTGGAAAGCTGACATGTTTCAGGGGATGTACCCTCTTCTTCAGAGCTAAACAAACTAGCATATCAATCGTCATATATACTTTCTCTGCTGAAAATATACCACCCACATGAAGGGCTTGTAGAGAGTGTGTGTATGTTTATATATATATATATATATATATATATATATATATATATATATATGTGTGTGTGTGTGTGTGTGTGTGTGTGTGTGTGTGTGTGTGTGTGTGTGTGTGTGTGTGTATATATATATATATATATATATATATATATATATATATATATATATATATATATAGTGTTTGATAAGCTGGTCTGAAGAAGGGGGTGCTTCCCCCGAAACTCCTCAGCTTGCCAGCGTAGTAGTATTGTGTATCAGCCCACACAATTCCTGCACTGGATTCTGTTGGGTGTTATACAACACTTATATATTCTTCACCTCTGTGAGTATTCAATTGTCATTATGTTTTATATTAATAAACCTCCTGTAATGCACTAGGTGTTTTTGGGCCCTTCTTTGAGCTTTTTTACCGAAATGTCATGTGACCAAAAGCTGAGAGCTGCAAAGGAAGCTGGTTTTGGAAGATGAGAAAAGGAGTGTAACAATAAATCACACCCCCTTTCACCATGTCCACCAATCACTGTAGTACCATGGCACACTTTGCATGGTGCACCTTCCTTGACTACCTACCATGAAAGAGCCAGTTGCTTGCGTTTTCCCCTCAAGCCAAGAGTTCCCAGTCCTCCCCTCAGTGACATTAGTCTCCATTTTTTAATTAATATGGAGAGTAATATTGGTGCTTGTTCTATGGAGACAGCCAGATGTTTTCTGCCAAGTTACTTTTAAAGATAGCTGGGATGAGAACAAATGGAGAGTGTCCATGTAGTGATCTTGCAGTATATACTATATCTGGCTAAAGCTTTTTTTTTTTTTTTTTTTTAATTCTTGGACAGGTTGTAAAGGATTAGAATCTCCTTTCTACTGCGGAGAATTTAGAGATGGGAATAGGTAGAATGTATACATTCTGCTGTCAGTGGGGAATCTTCTGCTGTCAGTGGGGAATCTTCTGCTGTCAGTGGGGAATCTTCTGCTGTCAGTGGGGAATCTTCTGCTGTCAGTGGGGAATCTTCTGCTGTCAGTGGGGAATCTTCTGCTGTCAGTGGGGAATCTTCTGCTGTCAGTGGGGAATCCCCCGCTGACGGCAGGGATGACTCATTGTTGTTTGGACGCTGGCGGGTGTTGGCTCCTTAACAACCAATGACTCGTCCTTGCCACTGACTTTTATATCCAAAAGGGGGATTTCCCTTCACCTTGGGAAAATCTATTCTCACTTCCTGTTGTGTTTTGAGAACTTGAGATGACGATAAATCTTCCTAACAGGACTTAGGACAGTTACTGCAAAAATAAAAAAGCTCTGAGAAGAGTTATCCGACAGGCCCTATTGGGTTTGGTATGGATATTGAAGCAGACCTCACAGCAAAAAAAAAACAACAAAAATGCATGCCCTTCTGTCTGGTATACATTTTAAGTGGGTCGGGTCCCCCCTCGAAAATCCATATCAGACCCTTATCTGAGCATGCAGGCCAGGAAAAAGGGAGGCAAGCGAGCCCCCGTCGTCCTGCTTCATAAAAGGCCACATGCCCTAACACGGTTGAAAACACGTGAAGCCCAGCGCTCCAGGCTGAATCCCAGAGGAAACCGCACTGCATCAGTGTGAAAGCACCCTACTGGGGGGAGGGAAGACCAAAGCCTATTTTATGGGCACAGGAAGGCTTTTTTAAATTTAATCACGCCCCTTTAAGCCTCTCTCACTGTAAATGCAATTTGGCCACTCCCACCAATCGCCATGGCTTTGAGCTTTGGGGTGCACACGCTAATGCAATTGGCTGCGCACACTTATGCTTACCTAGGTAGATGCAGCATTGATCCGATGCTGCATCTGTCCCCCGGCTCGTCTGAGAACCAAAGTGATCAAATACCGCCGATCACTCGGTTTTTACAGCTCTGTGAGCAGAAAGCTGGTGACTGCTCCTCCCACACTCACTGGAGCGCAGGGCTGTGGCAGGGGGTGGGAGCGGCTGACTCAGGCTCTCATCGGCTCGCTGAGAGGCTGAGCCGGGTGCCGGTCCAGGCAAGTGGGCAGATCCCGACTCCATTGTCGTGATCTTGCCCGAGCCTGGACCAGCTCTGTGGTGTCAGCAGACAGCGGGCTTCAGGAGTGCAGAACGAACTGCAGCTTCGGCTGTACTTCCCTTTTATTGTGTTTGTCGTGTGTAGGGCAGCCCATTGCAATGAATTGACTGCCATATGCACGATGATATGCAAAAAAAAGTGCATACAGTAAATGCTCTACCACCCCGTCATGTGTCAGAATGTAAATGAGGCCTAAGGTGTGAGGAGCTGCTTTTTCAGCCCCTCTGTTGTAAATCTTGAAGATTAATTTCTCCATAATGCCTTTAGATACAGAGGTGTGTCATGGCTTGTTTTAAAGTGCTTTTACTGCATGTTCAGAAAATGTGAATACTTGAGCTTGCATAGTTTAGGCACAGGTGCTCTTGTTTAATGTTTATAAACTATTAACAGACACGGGCAAGAAAATTTTTATTAATCACATATGTATTCAAAGCACCCTATTGGTCTTTGGTCTTTGTTGTCCTATTAGTTGTGTCAGCAGGACTAGGGTAATTAATTAGTGCACTTTGGTAAACAACTACATCATTTTTTTTGGAGGTTTGTAGTTTGTTTTGAGTATCCTGCTTTAGTTTTCTCTTGGGTGTAGTATATAGCATTTGATAGTTGATCTATAAAGTATGTTCAGAGACAACAGAGGTATCGTATTCTAGTAACTTGCTAAGCTTATCCAGAGCCAGATGCTGCCCCTTTGGCAAATGTGGGCAGTAGGGATGTCGGTAGCACATACGTGCAGTCAGCTCATTGACACTAAACTTGTTAAATTTGCAGGTTCAGAGTCAATGAGTACATTGGCTGGCCACGCTGTGCTCCGTGACGCTAAATCTGCACGTTTAGCATGCTATGCATCACTGAAGAGGCTCAGCCGCTGACATATGCAGAGGCCAGGCAGAGAGCCCACTAATCGTGAACCTGTGATTTTACTGTGCTGCACTAAGTACAGTGTGTGCAGTATGGATACTCCATACACACGGCACTTTTTTTTTTTCTTTTTTTTTTTATATAAACCTTGTGGTTGGATTGGCATTTAAAATTCATATAAGATTGTAGTCTTCTGAAAACCATTAGATATTTATCAGTTTCCTAGGACACCGCACGAACATACCTCGTCGACCCACGTGGTGGACTGCCCTCTACACTAAAGGCCTATGTAACACCTTGTCCTTTCTCTTGAATACTTAACTCACAAAGCACTGCAACCAAGTTTAAGCACCAGCATCTGAAATCTGCATTTACTAACCACGATTTACTGACCTTCTTCTTGGCTGTCTTTGCCTACTTGCATCTTGGAGTGGTGGGTTTGCTGTGCGAAGAGACTCAGGATTTGGCCTGTGTGCGCGTTGGGCATGGGTTGTTTCACCATCTCTAACTCTGTGCTCTTTTAACGAAGGCTGCCTATCTTCTCTTCCAACTTCTCTCACGTGATAGGTGAGAACTGAAAGTTTAGTTTCACTTTTTCAAAAACATCACCTCAACATTTTGTTTTATTTTTCACATCCTGTTGTTTCCTTAGTTTATTTCATGTCCTTTCTTTCGTTTGCCATTTGTTGTGTTTTTTTTTTTTTTTTTTTGTGTTTTCCATTTTTTCTGGTTTCTTTTGGGGCCATTTTGATTTTTTTTCTTTCTCAAGGACGCAGACTCGGACAGCGGGGACGACTCCGAGAAACGGTCATGCGAAGAGAGCTGGCGGCTGATCACATCCTTACGGGAGAAGCTTCCTCCCAGCAAAGTGCAAAGCATCGTTAAAAAGTGTGGCCTACCCAGTAGCGGAAAGAAACGGGAGCCAAATAAGATGTATCATATCCCACAGAGGCGGAGACTGAGCAAGGATTCTAAGTGGGTTACCATTTCCGACCTTAAAATCCAAGCCGTGAAGGAAATCTGTTATGAAGTTGCACTTAATGACTTTCAACATAGTCGACAAGAGATTGAAGCCCTGGCCATAGTCAAAATGAAGGAACTCTGCTCCATGTATAGAAAAAAGGATCCAAATGAACGCGATTCCTGGAGGGCAGTGGCTCGAGATGTCTGGGACACAGTCGGAGTGGGAGATGAGAAGATTGAGGATGTAGTGCCCGCTGGAAAGGGTGCCTCGGATGTCGATGACCTGAAGGTTCATGTTGACAAACTGGAAGACATATTGCAAGAAGTGAAGAACCAGAATAACATGAAGGATGAGGAGATAAAAGCACTACGAAACAAAATGTTAAAAATGGAGAAAGTTTTACCCCTCATGGGTCCACAAGGTGAACGTAGGCAGAGAGGTTCTAGCGCTGAACGTGATAAGGGAACAGAAAGTGATAAATCTAAAACTTTTGACCCCAACAAGGAAGGACAAGTCTACCAGGAGACAGACAGTAATGATGCCATGTTTCATAGAGGGCGAACACAGTGGATGAGGCAGGAACAGATTAAGTTTAAAAACCTTCAGCAGCAGGAGATCGCAAAGCAGCTCAGGCGCAACGGACCTCATCGCTTCATTCCACCAGAGAACCGTAAACCACGTTTCCCCTTCAAAAGCAATCCCAGTCATAGAAGTTCCTGGAGTCCAGGTACACACATCATCATTACAAATGATAAATGTATAGAAGTTAAAGTCCCAAAAGAAGCGGAAATTAAAGAACAAGATGAGGTAGAACCTGAGAAGCAAATCTGGAGCCCTTTCAGTCACTTGCGCAACCAACATTTGACACAACAGCAGCAGCAGTACCGGGGACATGGCGGCAACAACAACAACGATAACACCTCTGGCCGATGGAGAAGTAACTCCTTGAATGGCTATCAGAAGGGACTAAGGCGACAAACATCTGGCTCCTCTGAGTTTCTTCAATCCTCTGAATTAAAGCAGACTGACTCAGAGTATTTCCAGCAACAGCCACCCCAGGGGCATCAACAAAGGCAGCAAAGCTGGGGCAATCATTATGGTGATGGTAACGAAGGCAGCAATACCTCTTATAACAAGCAGGGTGACAGACCTCACTATTACAACCAGTTTGTCACTCCACCTCGCATGAGACGCCAGTACTCTGATCCCAATCTCAAATCTGGACGGGAAACCACAGTGTGAAGCAGTGGTTTCCTGCAAGGACCCTAATGCAGTATCCAATGAACAGGGAGGATTTTACAGGCTGCACACTCTGTGACCATGTCCCTTCCTCCCCTTAAGCTGGCTGATCAACCATAACAGTGTTGGGTGCATTGGAGCTTCCCATTCTCAAGATTTATGTGTGTTTTTTTGTGTTATTAAAGCCCAGGACAGGGACCGAGCAAGTGTGTCTAGATAGTTTCCCTTAGACTAATGATCTTGGGGGAGGCTTCTCCGTCCATGTTTTCCAGACACTCTACCTCTCCCGCCTTTACTTGCAGTATTAACCATGACGCTTCATACTACCTACCCCTTGGGTAGAATAAAACTGATACATATTCCCCGTATTTGGTTAATAAGATGTTTGTAGTCTAGAGGAGTCTTCTACGTGCACTGACTTCTTTCTGTATCCACTTGACGTTTTGTTTTTTTGGGGTTTTTTTGTTTCTAGTTTATTTTTTATTACTGATAAACCACTAGGATGCCTTAAAGTATTATGACTGAGCACTCATTCCGAGAAAACGACATTACCAGAACTAACACTGACCCTAACACTAACTTCGACCATAAAATACTGTTGCCCTCACAAAGTTAGGTGGTTTACTTCTGGGTGTCATCTTATATAATGAGACCTTTACAATGCTATTTAGGATAGGGATATACTTTGTATTTACTATCTAGCTTGTTATGCAGTTATTGTTTTTTTTTTTTTTTCCTTTGATGTCTGTTAGTATTACGGTTTAACCGCTAACGTCTGGGTGCAATTTAACCTTACATTTTCCACGTATTATATGTTGAACAGAAAGCAGATTGGCCACTACCATTCAAGAGGGCAGATTTATGGGCTTGCCACTCAAGGTGCTGCTTTTTCAGTCTGGGCTTTGAACGTTGGTCAAGGTGCCTGGAAGTTATTCACAACTATGGAGCCCGTTTTACACTTATGGGGCTCATTAGTGTTAGAAGTATGTTTAAAACAACACAGTAGGTAGTCTATCAGAGACAAAAAGCGTTTAGAGAGAACATTGTTGAGAACATAAAGTTCTCCAGTTTAGAAGCAGTGATTTCGGAAAGTTGACTTTTAGCATGTTTGTGACTAATACAAAAAGAGGAACAAGGAGGTGAATTTGGTTGTTTGGGCAAAGACCAAGTTCTTGACACATAAACAAGTTCTGTTTTACTGCACATTGCTTTTTTTTTTTTTTTTTTTTTTATTACATTTTTTATTTATGATGGTTTTTAGTACCATTATTCATAATTTATCCTAGAAAAGCCTCAAAACTTGCTGTGACTTTCTTCCAAGGCTGTAATAATGTATTAAGCCACTTACATCTCCTTGGGAAATGCTCTGGAGACCTTTGCATCTCGCCCCTTCAACCCTGCATTCTTTGTAACTGCTGGCAGTAAATTTATGTACGCAAGAGATCAGTGATGTGCGGCTTCACTACTTATATTTGATGCTGTATTTTAAGTATGATATTGCCAGATTGGTTTTAAGTATCAGACAGTCCAACTCACTTTTTGAAAGATTTTACTTATTTTTGTACTACCTGAAGATGAGTACAGAAACATTTGCATCCTCTAAGAATGACGGACGTCTATTTCCTAGCAGATATTTTTACCAGGAGGTGGGAGATTTATTTGTCCACTGAACCACTGGAATGTACTGCTATCTTTACACCCTGACATAGTAGAAGAACCTATGTGGTGCACAACAGTCAAAAATGTTCTGTCTTTTCTAAAATGGAAATTAAACTTACAGCCATTGGTGTGCAAAATGTGTCCTATGTGCTGGAAGTCCGTCCCAGTTTACCCATCTCCATTGTTACAGATGTTTGGATCTGTCGCTTTCTTTGCTTTTATCATACCCCACACAGCTGCTCAGACTTTTCATGATAAGTAGACCTGCTTCCATTCTTCCAGATTCAAAATTAAATTATCTTCTAGATATTTCGCTGATAACCACTGATTGGTCTGCAGCTTCTCATTTGTGACTTGTGATTCTGAACCCCAGATTATGGCTTTCTAGAATTAGCTTTTTGGCAGAGGCTTAGGGCATCATGAATGTTATAGAAAACTTAGGCTGAAAAGGGCCAGCTTGTTCAGTATTTCTGAAAGACAAAGTTCAGTTTTTAAAGAGGGGATTTTTGTGATGTGACAAATGTTTAGAAAGGCTAAATTGATTACACGGCGTATCAAGCTATGCTAAGGGGGAAAGACAGTGTAGGTGTACCTTTATGAAGGACAGATTCATTGAGATATTGTCAGGATGTTAAAGTGGGCTTGTTAAAATGTAGCCCAAGTTAGTGTAGATTGTCTATTTAAAAAAAAAAAAATTATATATATATATATATATATATATATATATATATATATATATATATATATTTTTTATTTTAGCAAATAGTCATGAAGGTCAGGGCACTCACAGCTATTTAAAAGAGCATAAATAATCCAAGGCTTTATTCACTGGTTTTTCAGTGGTTAACAGCCCTCATTTAAATATCCCAATGTTTAAAGTAGTGTTATATATATATTATAATCCCTGTAGATCACGTGTCAAACCCAAGGCCCATGGGTTGAATCCGGACCACCATGTCACCCTCTCACCCAGGTTTTTTTTTTTTTTTTCAAGCCGGGATGTGGCTAAAAAAAAATAAGGGCTGTGAAGGGAGTGTTGTGCAGAGGGGGTAATAGGGGAGAGTGGTGCAGAGGTCAGAGCCGAGTAGGGGTGGAAGCGAGTTGTGGACAGCCTGTGATGGAGAGCTAGACCCTGCACACTGTGCATAGCACACCCCAACAATGCTGCACTCTGTACACAGCGCACCCCTGAACCCTGCACTCTGTACACAGCGCACCCCTGAACCCTGCACTCTGTGCACAGCGCACCCCTGAACCCTGCACTCTGTGCATAGGGCACCTCTGATGTCCGCACATAATGCACTCCTGGTATTTATTGCCCCCTTAAAATCCTACCATTGGTATTGAAATTTGGCCACACCCACCATTCAATGCAGTTCGGGATGGGGGGGGGGGGTGTGGTTGAGTTCCTGCACTTATTATTTGAGAAAAAAAAATGGATACATTTATATACTCTTACAGATACAGGGGAACCAAAATGCTGGTGCGGCCCGCGAGGAGTTTGGCACCCCTGCTCTAGCTCCAGTTGAATTATTGTAATTACTAGAGTAATTCTGCACCAATTTGCTCCAAAACCATACTTTTTGCTTTTGCAGTATCTAGATGTTTTGTTGTCTTTCCATTGCTCTTCCCTGAGCTTTCAGTTGGTGAGCACACTCTTTTCTTATCTTAAGCAGTCATGTTGCTTGCTCAGGAGCTGGAGGGTAGTTGGAATGTAGCTACTGTCAATCACTGGAATGGTGGGAGGAGCAGGATCAAGGGTTTTGGTGCTGCCTATGTTGAAGCCTGGCTGGGAACTGGCACGATAGGGTGGCTACGCTGAGGCTCCAGGAAGACTCCAAATGGCAACGTAGCCACCCTATAATGGAAAGTATAATCGGCTTAAATTTTGGATGGAAGATTCTGCTGAAAAGAGTCTTCAGAAAATAGCAATAGAAGAAGTATGTGAATTATGCTTTGACATATACACTTTGTCTTTGAGGGTTAATTAATGTAGGGTCCTTAGCACCATGTTGGTCACAGTTTTGTGAGTTGGCCATTGTGCTGCCCGTGGTCAATACCCAGCCCAGTCCTGACAAATTCCTGGCTAATTGCTGAAGCTTTAAAATTCACTGTTGTGACCGTTGCTCACTTTTTTAGCCATTGTCTTTTCACCTCTACCATAGTTCCCAACTGTCCCTGATTTCGAGGGACTGTCCCTAAATTGGAACCCACTGTTCCTCTTTCCTCCTTATTTGTCCCTCATTTTGGTCTGATCTATATAGTTGTACATAAAATTCACTTTTTATCTTTCAAGTAGTGTCTCCCAGTGCTAAACCTTATATCCAGTTTCTAAATTGCTGCATTTGTAAATTTTGAAAGCCAGTATAAAGGAATAGTAGTGGTAAAAAAAAACAGCACTTGTGGGTTTAACTAATATTTTGTTTTTATAATTCTCCTTTCAGGGGGTGTGGCAGGGGTGTGTTCTATGCCTACATACTTTTGCTAATAGGTGTCCCTCATTCCCATCTCAAAAAGTTGGGAGGTATGCCTCTACTAATAAAGAAACCTGCTAAGAAAAATGGTAACAAATGATTGTAAAGTGCAGTAGCTTCTAGAAAAGCATAGATATAGCCATGTTATAAAGTCAACCAGTGTTACTAACAATACACCCTGTTTACTAGAAACCATTATCAATGACCGGCTCCTTTTTAAAAATGGCTGCCTATGCAAAGAGGACTCTCTTATGTGATGTATCGTGCTTTTACTCTTCAAGTGCTGCCGTTTGCGCTTTTTGTCTTGTGAGTCCGAATGAATGTTGGCGTACCAACGTCTCATTGGCCTGTTTGCGTGTTATTATTGGGAGCTGTCCATCACCCAGCACTGAGTATATTGATCAAAATGCTGCCCCTAAATCTGACATACTACCTATAGGTGGCGCCACCCTGCTCTTCTCTTTTCATCTTGGGGTGGCACTGCTTGGTTCCACTACTTGTATTTTTCTATTGTTGCTGGGAATACAGACCCAACCTATGCTGCCTTAAGAACCGTGCCTTCTGGGGACACCAGTGAGGGTGCGTTCTTGTGGGGGGGAAAAGTACATTTTGTAAGCTGTCTAATGAACAGGTTTCTGTACAGAATCAACAACCTGTCAGATTTCAGGCTGCTCTTTGAATAAACTTTGAGATGAACTTGAAAACTGAGTTTTTATTGTATTGTCCAGTACTTGTGTCTGCACACACTGGGGGAATGTAGATACCATCACTTGCTGCATTGCTGCTGCCCATGGCATCATACCTGCCTACATTCTACAAGCATATAAAAAAAAAAAGGTCACTTAAAACCCAGCAAAAGGGAACCCAAACAAAGCCTGTAAATAAAAAAGCAGAGGTCTCAGCTCCGTGAATAAGCAAATTTACAATGTGCTGGAACCGCATGCCACAATCACGCTGGGATTTCACAACTTGATCAAATGTGAAGACATTTTCAGACAAGCTCAATGAATCTGGTAAAGCAGCTCCAAAAACAAACAGGCCTCCCTCGATAGGTACACAAGACGGGATTCAAAGTGTAGGCATGCAGAAATTAACCCCCAAACCAGATTGTGAAAGAGTCCAAAATGCTTTTATTTTTTTCCAATTCAATCACATAAAAAATGATCCAAAAAATATAATCAGTGCTTAGAAAAATGTAATTAGGACTTGAATGAGCTTAACTAATGTCCGCGGTTCCTATATTTCCTTCAGCGGTCTGGTGCGGCCATCTTCTACCCGACTTCTTCCAGGTACAGTCATCTTCATTGGCCAGTATGGAATAACAAAACTCATATGCATGTGCAGGAGTTCAATGATCCCGGCACAGATCCTGCACAGCTTAGTCTACATTCTAAAGAAGACTATGAGCAAGCAGCTATGTTTTTTATTGCAGAAGAGACATTGCAAGTCTCTTCTGCAATAAAGAGCCTGCATGCTTGCAGTCTTTAAAATTGAGACTTTAGTTCTGCTTAAAGCGGAGTTCCACCGGTTTTTTAGTTAATTAAAAGTCAGCAGCTACAAAAAGTATACCTGCTGACTATTAATAAACAGACACTCACCTGTCCTACAGTCCAGCGATGCGGCCGCCCGAAGCCTCCGTTCTCTCCCCCTCCTCTTCGCGGCGCCAACATTGTGAGTGTGGGTGCCCAGCTGTGACAGTTTGCGGCTTCACAGCTGGGCGCGCACTGTGCATTCGCTCCGTCAATGGCCAGGCAATGTTCTGGGACCTGTGACGTGTCCCAGAACATTACCGGGAGGGAGGAGCCGCCTAGGAGTCATCTAGGCGGTCGGAAGGCGGAAGCAAGCAGTGGGGCAGGAAGTGGGGGAGGAGTACTTAAAGCGGAAGTTCAACTTTTGGGTGGAACTCCGCTTTAAGGCCTGGTACACACCGAAAAAACCACAGCTCATATTGGAGCCGCTGTACTAACAATCCGATGTTAGTACAGATATGTCCCCTGCTGAGCTATTGTGTTCTGACAAGATGACAGCCCCCTTCCGCCAGAACACTCCTCCATTGGCTGAGAGCGCTGACCGGGAGCTGGTCAAAAGACCTTTTTCCGTCATGAGCCTTCGTCAGAAGCCGGTCAAAAGGCTGCCATACACACAGGCCGTTCTTCTGTGCTAAGCCACTTTTTGCTGCATCTGCATCCACCTCGGAGCTGCGTTACATGTCAAAATTTAACAGGCTGTGAGTAGTGGGTCCATGGATTGGAGTGCACGGTGTCTGTGTTCAGATCCACGCCCCGGCATGTAAGATTTTGTGGCCGTCTCCGTGCAGCCGCTGCATTTGCATCCACTTCTATGGGCTGCCTGCACATGCAGCAAAAAAGCAGCTCAGCATGGAGGATGTGTCTCAGAGCCCGTCTAAGCAGAACTAAATTTAAATCTCAATTTTAAAGAATGCAAGCAGGCAGGCTCTTTATTGCAGAAGAGATTCCAGAATAAGATGCACCTACCTGCCTGCACAGCTCAGTCTACATTCGGGCACAGATCCTGTGTGCTGGGATGACTGAACTCCTGCGCGTGCGTAACGTCATCCTGCACTGACCATTGAAGATGGATGTGGCCCGGCACCCAGAAAAAGCCAGACTGGGACATTAAATAAATTCTAACCAGAAGAATCTGTGGTCTAATTTAACTGCTTCAGCCCCGGAAGATTTTACCCCCTTCCTGACCAGAGCACTTTTTTGCGATTCAGCACTGCGTCGTTTTAACTGACAATTGCGCGGTCGTGTGAAGTTGCACCCAAACAAAATTGACGATCTTTTTTTCCCCACAAATAGAGCTTTATTTTGGTGGTATTTGATCACCTCTGCGTTTTTTTTTTTATTTTTTACGCTATAAACAAAGAGCGACAATTTTGAAAAAAAACGCAATATTTTTTACTTTGTGCTATAATATCCCCCAAAAATATATAAAAAATTTTTTTCCTCAGTTTAGGCCGATATGTATTCTTCTATATATCTGCCATTGCTTAAATACTCTGTATGAACAGACGATCTGTCTCTTCTCCCCTCAGAGAACCGGAAACTGTGTTTACACACACACACCCCGGTTCTCGGTGTGTCCCCAGCGATCACGGGAGTGATTGTGACCGATGGACACTCGCATCGGCTACAGGGGTGAGCAGCGGGCGAACGCAGTGGCCACAGGGCGAAGCAACGTAGCATGACGGCGCTTCGCCCAGCCGTGCCATTCTGCCGCAGTAAAACTGTGGCGGTTGGTCGTCAAGTGGTTAAACTCTCCTTTAGAGCCCTTTCACACTGAGGCAGTTTTCAGGCATTTTAACGCAAGAAATAGCGCCTGAAAACTGCCTCCCATGCCACTCGAATGTGAAGGCCTGAGTCCTTTCACACTGGGGACGGTGCGCTTTCGAGGGACATTAGAAAAAGTCTTGCAAGCAGCATCTTTGGGGAGGTTTGGGAGCGCTGTATACAAAACGCCCCTGCTCATTGCAATGAATGGACAGCAAGCGATTCGGAAGCGCCGCAACACGGGCGTTTTTAGCCCCTTCTTTGGGGTTAAAAGCACCCTGCTAGCAGCCGAAAAGCGCTGCTTAAACAGCAGTAAAGCGTCGCTTTACCGCTAACGTACGGAGGGCCCCAGTGTGGAAGGGCTCTTAGGACTGTGATCAGTGGCAGTCACTGTCTTCCACAGTCTCCAAGTCCTCATTCCATTTTTCTAAGCCCTGATAGAGGGCTGGTGTTTGCCCCTGAAAGGTATTGGATGTTTTTTACGTGAACAAATTGCAAAAACATAAAAATATCTATTATAGTGTCCAGAATGGTAAGGCAATAGGTTTGTTCTGTTATTAAAGGGAACTTAATCTGGAAAGTTATCCCCACTTTAGTCCAGGTGGCAGAAGGACACTGACATCAGCTAAATCTTCATTAAAAGGGGGGGTGGCGACTCTGGATGCACCCACAACACGGTGCTTCTGCAGATCACATGAACTAACAAGTGTGCTTGAAGATCACATGACCAATAACACAAGCAATACAAGACTTGCTTTCTCCACTGTTAGGTATGTTTTTTTTTACTGTTTAGAATACTCTTACCCTGCCTCCCCAGTGAGCACCTATGTAATAAAAGCCCAGCTACAGCCAAAAGGTTTGTTTTGGATAAAACAGACAAAGAGTTTTGAAATTTTCAACTTTCTTAAAATTTCTGTATTCCCATCAAGGAGATTTCTCTTCACTTCCTGCCCCAGTGACACCCGTGTATGTTACAACACAATAGCGTGTCACCAGAACAGGAAATGAGGGGAAATCCCTATATTGGGAAAACGAAAGAGTGTTCTTCCTCCCTTTTTTTTTTTTTTTTTTTTTTTTTATTTTATTTAGCATCAGTTATGGTCATGTCATCCATGATAGCTCCATGACATATGTATTTATTTCCCTGCTAGAGTGAAAACATTGCAACTTGTATAGACATGGGTATATCAAGAGCAGAGGGTTACCAAAACCCCCGAGCCAATCAGGGTAGTAATAGCGGAGTTCCAGTCTCCTTGACAATCTTTAAAAAAAAAAAAAAAAAAACACCCCTGTGATTTTCTTTGCTAGTGCAATCGAAAGTGTAAACTGTTATCAATGTGGTTATTGATGTTTCTTATAAATCTTCATTTACTCAGTGTCCCTGGTATGCATACATAGTAGGTGAGGATGAAAAAAGACACAAGTCCATCAATTCCAACCTATGAGTGTGATTATGTGTCAGTATTACATTGTATATCCCTGTATGTTGTGGTCGTTCAGGTGCATATCTAATAGTTTTTTGAAACTATTGATGCCCCCCGCTGAGACCACCGCCTGTGGAAGGGAATTCTACATCCTTGCCGCTCTTACAGTAAAGAACCCTCTACACAGTTTAAGGTTAACCCGCTTTTCTTTTAGTTTTCTTGAATGGCCGTGTGTTTTATTAAATTCCCTTACGTGGAAATGCTTTATCCCTATTGTGGGGTCACCAGTATGATATTTGTATATTAAAATCATATCCCCTCTCAAGCGTCTCTTCTCCAGAGAGAATAAGTTCAGTGCTCGCAACCTTTCCTCATAACTAATATCCTCCAGACCCTTTATTAGCTTTGTTGCCCTTCTCTGGACAGCGGTCATTGCTACTGTGGGCATGTGAAGGCAGCTCAAACTTGTTTCTGGGACCTGGTGCAGCTGGCTACCCAGCCTGCACCTCCCCGATCTCGCACCTGTGCAGTCAGGACACACTGTGTTGAGTGCGGAAATAATGCGATGGTGAGTTGGGTCGAAAGTGGAGGATATTTTCAATTTTAAAAAAAAGTAACTAAACAAAAAAAAAAAAAAAAAAATAGCCAAAGGCACAGGTATCGGCTACCAGTGGGGCAGTGGGAGTAAAAAAGGGTGGAACTCCGCTTCAAAGAGCACTTTTGTGTTTGGTTTGTGTGTTATTTATATATATATATATATATAATATATTGCATTTTTTTATGTAAATCATTAACTTTTTTTATATAGTACATTGATAGAAAAATATACTTTTGAAGAAGAAAGTGGGGGTTTGATGCAAAAAAATTAAGTGTTCCTTTTAGTAGTGACACAGTTGGTATCTGTATCCCCCTACAGGTCCGGGGCTATGGTGGTGCAATTCCCCTTACTGTTGTACAAGTCCCATAACTGCATCAGCTTACTGCAATAGCACACCGCCACCTTGTGGTTAAAGTGCAAAATGCAGCCACCTTTAATGCTATTGGAATACATTTTACACTTTATAGCTTTAGTAAATAAACCCCATTGTGTACTTAAAAGCGGGGTATGCCTGTACAAAATATAAACCCAAAAGGAAATATTATTATTATTATACAGGATTTATATAGCGCCAACAGTTTGCACAGCACTTTACAACATGAGGGCAGACAGTATTATATTGCAGGTTACCAATTCTTAGATGTGATGGCTGCTGTTGTTCTCACGGAGGGGGGGGGGGGGGGGGGATGTATTCTGTCTCTCTGCAAAGCAAGGGGTTATAATAGATTAATTCCCCTAGTGAAAGCAGCACTGTGTACACAAAAACACTGGCTAGGAACACATTTAACCCTTTGATCGCCCTAGGTGTGTAACCCCTTCCCAGTGTCAGTACAGTGACAGTGCATATTTTTAGTATATTTAGTATTAACTAGTACAGTATTAAACTTATTTCCATATAGGATTTCTGGCTTGCTATTAATATATAAATGTTGAATCTCCCTCACAAGCAAAAGTAAATGGGGAAAAAAAAAAAATTAAGCTCATATTGCCCATAGCAGCCACCAAGTCACCCTTTTGGGTTGGTAGCAGCGGCGGCCGGTCCATAAGGGGCGCAAGGGCGCCGCCCACCTAATCTCCATGCAGGGTGCCGGACGCATACATTTCTACAGGTTTTTTTTTGTTTTTTTTTTTTGAAGCATGTGATTAGAGCCCGAGGCTCTAATTGGCTTCAAAAAGGTTGGGCTTGGGGTGCAGAGCTCTGCGCCCACCCACTTGTGACATCAGCAAATCAACATGCGCAATTATCCTCCTGTTTCTCCTCCCGGCCAATCAGAACAGGAAGCAGGTCTTAAGACCGTATTGGCCAGGAGGAGAAGCCGCCAAAGCTGGGAAAGCCGCCTATTACCTGCATGGGGTAAGTACGGACCTGATGGGGGGGTTTGCCCCCCCAAGATAAAAGGAGTACCAGCCGCTGGTTTGTTGAGAAGTTTTATAGCAGGGATATTGAATTAAAATTTAAGGATGTCCAGTCACTAAAATTTTCTTCCAGCCGAGGTCGGAATCTCAAGTTAATGCTATGACTCAGAAAGATTGTAATGTCGTATGTCTATCAAACCATGAGAAATGTCCAATTTCCCTAGATGAGGTGTCCCCACCAGAGTGCCCCCGTAGATGAGGCGTCCCCACCAGAGTGCCCCCCACAGATGAGGCGTCCCCACCAGAGTGCCCCCCACAGATGAGGCGTCCCCACCAGAGTGCCCCCCGCAGATGAGGCGTCCCCACCAGAGTGCCCCCCGCAGATGAGGCGTCCCCACCAGAGTGCTCCCGCAGATGAGGCGTCCCCATCAGAGTGCCCCCGCAGATGAGGCGTCCCCACCAGAGTGCCCCCGCAGATGAGGCGTCCCCACCAGAGTGCCCCCGCAGATGAGGCGTCCCCCCCAGAGTGCCCCCGCAGATGAGGCGTCCCCCCCAGAGTGCCCCCCGCAGATGAGGCGTCCCCACCAGAGTGCCCCCCGCAGATGAGGCGTCCCCACCAGAGTGCCCCCCGCAGATGAGGCGTCCCCACCAGAGTGCCCCCGCAGATGAGGCGTCCCCCCCAGAGTGCCCCCGCAGATGAGGCGTCCCCCCCAGAGTGCCCCCGCAGATGAGGCGTCCCCCCCAGAGTGCCCCCGCAGATGAGGCGTCCCCCCCAGAGTGCCCCCGCAGATGAGGCGTCCCCCCCAGAGTGCCCCCGCAGATGAGGCGTCCCCCCCAGAGTGCCCCCGCAGATGAGGCGTCCCCACCAGAGTGCCCCCGCAGATGAGGCGTCCCCATCAGAGTGCCCCCGCAGATGAGGCGTCCCCATCAGAGTGCCCCCGCAGATGAGGCGTCCCCACCAGAGTGCCCCCGCAGATGAGGCGTCCCCACCAGAGTGCCCCCGCAGATGAGGCGTCCCCACCAGAGTGCCCCCCGCAGATGAGGCGTCCCCACCAGAGTGCCCCCCGCAGATGAGGCGTCCCCACCAGAGTGCCCCCCGCAGATGAGGCGTCCCCACCAGAGTGCCCCCCGCAGATGAGGCGTCCCCACCAGAGTGCCCCCCGCAGATGAGGCGTCCCCACCAGAGTGCCCCCCGCAGATGAGGCGTCCCCACCAGAGTGCCCCCGCAGATGAGGCGTCCCCACCAGAGTGCCCCCGCAGATGAGGCGTCCCCACCAGAGTGCCCCCGCAGATGAGGCGTCCCCACCAGAGTGCCCCCGCAGATGAGGCGTCCCCACCAGAGTGCCCCCGCAGATGAGGCGTCCCCACCAGAGTGCCCCCCGCAGATGAGGCGTCCCCACCAGAGTGCCCCCCGCAGATGAGGCGTCCCCACCAGAGTGCCCCCCGCAGATGAGGCGTCCCCACCAGAGTGCCCCCCGCAGATGAGGCGTCCCCACCAGAGTGCCCCCCGCAGATGAGGCGTCCCCACCAGAGTGCCCCCCGCAGATGAGGCGTCCCCACCAGAGTGCCCCCCGCAGATGAGGCGTCCCCACCAGAGTGCCCCCCGCAGATGAGGCGTCCCCACCAGAGTGCCCCCCGCAGATGAGGCGTCCCCACCAGAGTGCCCCCCGCAGATGAGGCGTCCCCACCAGAGTGCCCCCCGCAGATGAGGCGTCCCCACCAGAGTGCCCCCCGCAGATGAGGCGTCCCCACCAGAGTGCCCCCCGCAGATGAGGCGTCCCCACCAGAGTGCCCCCCGCAGATGAGGCGTCCCCACCAGAGTGCCCCCCGCAGATGAGGCGTCCCCACCAGAGTGCCCCCCGCAGATGAGGCGTCCCCACCAGAGTGCCCCCCGCAGATGAGGCGTCCCCACCAGAGTGCCCCCCGCAGATGAGGCGTCCCCACCAGAGTGCCCCCCGCAGATGAGGCGTCCCCACCAGAGTGCCCCCCGCAGATGAGGCGTCCCCACCAGAGGCGTCCCCACCAGAGTGCCCCCCGCAGATGAGGCGTCCCCACCAGAGTGCCCCCCCGCAGATGAGGCGTCCCCACCAGAGTGCCCCCCCGCAGATGAGGCGTCCCCACCAGAGTGCCCCCGCAGATGAGGCGTCCCCACCAGAGTGCCCCCGCAGATGAGGCGTCCCCACCAGAGTGCCCCCGCAGATGAGGCGTCCCCACCAGAGTGCCCCCGCAGATGAGGCGTCCCCACCAGAGTGCCCCCGCAGATGAGGCGTCCCCACCAGAGTGCCCCCGCAGATGAGGCGTCCCCACCAGAGTGCCCCCGCAGATGAGGCGTCCCCACCAGAGTGCCCCCGCAGATGAGGCGTCCCCACCAGAGTGCCCCCGCAGATGAGGCGTCCCCACCAGAGTGCCCCCCCGCAGATGAGGCGTCCCCACCAGAGTGCCCCCCCGCAGATGAGGCGTCCCCACCAGAGTGCCCCCCCGCAGATGAGGCGTCCCCACCAGAGTGCCCCCCCGCAGATGAGGCGTCCCCACCAGAGTGCCCCCCCGCAGATGAGGCGTCCCCACCAGAATGCCCATGCTTAAATTTCAGTTGGGAACCATCACAGTGCACCTGTAGATTGGTAGAGCCCATCTAAGTAAACAGTGTACCTGCTGGATAAGTCCCTGTAGGCAGTCAGGGGGCGGGAGTGGGAGCTTGAAGAAGTGTGCTGCAGGGGGAAGGAGCTGGGCGGTGCAGATGGGATCCACACTTGGTCCGGGTCTGAACCACGGTCTGCTATTTAATGAAGGCTGTTTTAGAGAATCCGATTGGTCTCAAAGGCACTACATCTTTTTTTTCCATCTGAAGCCTTAGTGTTTATTACATGTGGGAGTTTTGAGGATCACCAAATTGGTACCAAGCTGTCTCTCATCCATGTGCCTTCCTGTATCTTGTCTCATTTTTCCCCACCTTGTGGAGCTGCTGTGTGTGTGTGTTTCTGTCTCGCCTACACGTCCTATCTCTCCATCCTCAGGATTATGAAAGCAAACTGCTGGCCCTTCAGAAGCAAGTGGAGACCCGTTCACTGACTGCAGAGACCACCGAAGAAGAGGATGAGGAGGAAGAGGAAGGTAAACATCTGTCACAACCCTGGTTACATGGGAACATGTCTGATTTGTATGTAGTTATCTCGCATACAACATATGATACATTCTCTTAAAATTTACTACATCATCAGCCTTTGGTGCTCGGTTTAAGACTAAAGCTGCCCGTACACATACAGAAGTTCAGTCAATTCCTGCTTAAATCGACCAAAATTCATTTTGTGGGGGGCCCTGTTCGCACCAACTGGCTTGACAAAAGTTGACTTTTGTAGAATCAGCTAGGTGAGAAAATTCTCTGCCGATCAGCTCCTGTTTCCAATCACATGCAGCCACTGTTCAGGGGTCAGCAGGTGATGGCTGTCAGAATACAATAATAGGAATTGGAAATTTAGCATGGATGGGGGGAATCAAGAGATTTCTTTTGTTCATCGATTGGCATGAAAGTGCACATGATGACCTGTACACATGAAAAGAGGAACATATACAGTATATAGTCTTTGGAAACTTTGATAATTTGATTCATTTGCTGATAAAGGCTTGAATATTTTTTCTCTTTTGTCTGTAAAATATACCATTAAAATCATATGTTCAAAAAGTGCAAAAGCTGTCTCTGTGGAGTACAGAAACCTTTCCCTCTGTTATGAAGAAGGGGAAAGAGGCTGTTGTTCTTTAAAATGTTACTAAAGGCACATTTTTTTTAATTAAAATAATAAAAGTTGTACTCACCTGCTCTGTGCAATGGTATTGCACAGAGCTGCCCAGACCTCCTCTTCTGGGTTCCCCTGCTGGCGATCTTGGCATCTCTTTTCCATGTGCCCCAATTGCAAGCCGCTTGCTACTGGGACACACAATGCATGTTCGCTCCAGACCTGTATGTGTCTACGGAGCTGTGATCCATAGACACACACAGCTCTGCTTGGCCCTGTCCCGCACTTTTTCCTCATAGCATTTGACAGCAGCAGGAGCCAGTGGCTCAGAGTCCCTGTGTGAAGAGAAAGAGAGGAGAAAAGAGATGTAGCGTGCACAGTGCTGGATGGATTGAGGACTCGGGTAAGTACAGTGCCTTGCAAAAGTATTCACCCCCCTTGGCTTTTTACCCATTTTGTTACATTACAGCCTTTAGTTCAATGTTTTTTTAATCTGAATTATATGTGATGGATCAGAACACAATAGTCTAAGTTGGTGAAGTAAAATTAGTAAAATATATACATAAAACTATTTTTCAGAAATAAAAAAACTGATAATTGGCATGTGCGTATGTATTCACCCCCTTTGTTATGAAGCCCATAAAAATCTCTGGTGCAACCAATTACCTTCAGAAGTCACATAATTAGTGAAATGATGTCCACCTGTGTGCAATCTAAGTGTCACATGATCTGTCATTACATATACACACCTTTCTGAAAGGCCCCGGAGGCTGCAACACCTAAGCAAGAGGCACCACTAACCAAACACTGCCATGAAGACCAAGGAACTCTCCAAACAAGTAAGGGACAATGTTAAGTACAAGTCAGGGTTAGGTTATAAAAAAAATCCAAATCTTTGATGATCCCTAGGAGCACCATCAAATCTATCATATACAAATGGAAAGAACATGGCACAACAGCAAACCTGCCAAGACGGGCGCACACCAAAACTCACGGACCGGGCAAGGAGGGAATTAATCAGAGAGGCAGCACAGAGACCTAAGGTAACCCTGGAGGAGCTGCAGAGTTCCACAGCAGAGACTGGAGTATCTGTACATAGGTCCACAATAAGCCGTACGCTCCATAGAGTTGGGCTTTATGGCAGAGTGACCAGAAGAAAGCCATTACTTTCAGCAAAAAACAAAATTGCACGTTTTGAGTTTGCGAAAAAGCATGTGGGAGACTCCCAAAATGTATGGAGGAAGGTGCTCTGGTCTGATGAGACTAAAATTTAACTTTTTGCTCATCAAAGAAAATGCTATGTCTGGCGCAAACCCAACACATCACATCACCCAAAGAACACCATCCCCACTGTGAAACATGGTGGTGGCAGCAGCATCATCCTGTGGGGATGTTTTTCAGCAGTCAGGACTGGGAAACTGGTCGGGGTTAAGGGAAAGATGGATGGTGCTAAATACAGGAATATTCTTGAGCAAAACCTGTACCACTCTGTGTGTGATTTGAGGCTAGGACGGAGGTTCACCTTCCAGCAGAACAATGACCCCCAAACACACTGCTAAAGCAACACTTGAGTGGTTTAAGGGGAAACATGTAAATGTATTGGAATGGCCTAGTCAAAGCCCAGACCTCGATCCAATAGAAAATCTGTGGTCAGACTTGAGGATTGCTGTTTACAAGTGCAAACCATCCAACTTGAAGGAGCTGGGGTAGATTTGCAAGGAGGAATGGGAAAAAATCCCAGTGGTAAGATGTGGCAAGCGATTTGGAGCTGTGATAGCCGCAAAAGGTGGCTCTACAAAGTATTGACTTTAGGAGGTGAATAGATATGCACATTGACTTTTTCTGTTATTTTCTCCTATTTGTTGTTTGCGTCACATCTTCAAAGTTGTGGGCATGTTCTGTAAATTAAACGATGGAAATCCTCAAACAATCCATGGGTTGTGAGGCAACATAACACAAAAAAAATGCCAAGGGGGGGGGGGTGAATACTTTTGCAAGGCACTGTATAACGTAACGTTTTACAGCTCCAACTTCTGTGCAGGTCTCTGAGTGCAAATACCAAGTGACAATCTACTCATCATTCTGTGTACTGGAGCTCCGTTATTTGTAAGAGCATTGTATGCCCGGTGTACCTGATGCTAGTGTCCAGTCCAGATATGTGCTCTAAGATGTGTGCCAGTGCTGATAATAGGTTTCCCATCTCTTTCCATTTCAGTGCCCTGGACACAGCACGAGTATGATCTGGCAGAGTGGGCATTTAAGAAATGGAAACACCATCAGTTCACATCTTTACGGGATCTGCTGTGGGGAAATGCCATCTACCTGAAAGAAGCCAACGCCATTAGCGTGGAGCTAAAGAAGAAGGTAACAAACTGCTCTGATTCCAGTTAGTTGCTGTGGGCTACTGAGTCCTATTGATCTTGGGGTTTGGATGGCATTTAGTTTAAATCTGAATTCCATGAATTCAGCCCCTTTGTAAAACATGAAGACACACTATGGGTTAAGTCCAGCGAGGTACATGACACCTCCTGGGCTTAGCTCTATTATTTATACCTGACAGCTTTATAGTACTCCTGGAAGACAGCTATCATTGTAGTTCTGGGAGAGCAATGCTGATCCTTCTGAGCTTTGCATCTTTAACAGGAAAGTCGCTGCCACTGTTATGCCTGCCCCTTCCCATCTCCTGCCCATTCACAGAAGAGAACACATTCACCAAATACAAAGGCTTCTCTGAATGGGCATCAGAGGGCAAATCTGCTTTGTGTTTCCCGTCTCCTCTCTCACAGCCTGAGTGTCTCATTCCTGGCAGAGCAGTAAACCTGTCAGATATAAATAATAGAGATAAGCCCAGGAGATGTCATGCAGCTGCTTGGACCTAACTCATCGTGTGCTTTAACTTTTTACAAAGTGACTGAATTCCTGGAATTCATCTTTAAAGCTGAACTCCAGCCAGGAGGAATACGATCTTAGTACTAAGTTACTAGCTTACCTTGTGCAAAAAACGCTCTTCCTTTCTTGGATTTTCTACAAGTTCTTTTACTCTTAGCAGGTCACATATGCCACCTGTATTGTGTCCTGTATTATTGTATTCTCCCTATGGAGAAATTACTTCTCTGGTCTTGTTTCTTCTTCCTCCAGTAATGGCCCACCAACAACCATTGATTGGCAGCTATGCTATAAACTGTTTTATAGTTAGCATAGCGCTTTCCCTCATAGGCAGTGCATTCCCATGGAACCATGGTAAATATAGTCCTATTTGCCTCTACGAAGCACGTAAGATATGATGTGTGCCACCTGCCTGGATACCCTCCCTGGCTCCCAGGCACAGTAAATCTTTCTATAGGAGTCAATGATGTCACACGAGAGAAAAACCTTTATAATTCGAAAAGTAGGGCATTGTTTTATAAAACATTTAAAAGCAATATTATTGTGCATCGAGAAAGGAGCTAATTGTCAAAAGTAGCCAGGATTCTGGAGTTCAGGTTTATCTGGGCATAGCAGGTCAAAAGGGTGGTCACTGGAACACCAGCTTCAGTTTTGTCAGTTGAATTGGCTTGTAGGAGGAATGGTCAGTGGTTTTAAATCGATATTCCTGTACAGGCCTTGTTTGTACCCTCTATTTCTAAAAGAAGGTTGCTCTCTTTCCACAGGTCCAGTTTCAGTTTGTGCTGCTGACGGACACGCTTTATTCCCCTCTACCCCCGGAACTGCTTCCGCCTGAAGCTGAAAAACTTGCAGAGGACCAACCCTTCCCACGCACTGTGGTTGCTGTGGAGGTGCAGGACCTGAAAAATGGGGCTACTCACTACTGGTCAATGGAGAAACTTAGGTAAGTCTACTTATATGGTGAGCCAGCCGTACTTACCTCATATATTTCCCATGTCCCAAACACTAGCTCTAATGATAATTGTAGATCATAGTTAGACTGTTCCTCCCAGTGTAGTAAGGAAGAATCTACACTGTGTGTACAATTATTAGGAAAGTTGTATTTTTGAGAATGAATTTCATTATTGAACAAATACAGTGCTCTCGGTCAATCCAAAGTGGAAGATCGGTCAAAAGTGAAATTTTTTCTATTAATTTATATGTACAATATCTTTATCTTTGACATTTTCTGTATAGCTGATTGCCAAGCTTAGAGAGTCTAATCAAAGCCAGACAGTCAGCTTCTTCCTGTTCTTCAGGGACAACCTTACTTCCTTATTTCTGAATGCTGCCTCTCACTTCCTGAAAACGTTGTGCTTCTCTGATACACACCCCCACCACCATCCCTCCTCTCTTTTTTAGACAGGCATGCCTAGACCTGCCCAGCCCCACCCCCATCCCTCTTCTCCTTCACAGATCTCCTCCTGTCTTCATAGCCTCGTTTAGGGTAGCAGTTTCTCCTGAGAGAGGGGTTGGGGGAGGGCAGGCATTGGAAGTACAGTGGAACCTTGGATTACGAGAATAATCCGTTCCAGGAGAATGCTTGTAATCCAAAGCACTCGCATATCAAAGCGAGTTTCCCCATAGAAGTCAATGGAAACAAAGGTAGTTAGTTCCACATTGACTTCTATTGCATGAAATACCGCATGTGGCCAGAAGTGGGGGGCGCCCGAGAGACTCGAAAACACTTGCGAGACGCTCGTTAACTGCGTTACTCGTGGTGGGGCGCTTTATTTCTTAATTTTCTCATGAACTAGGATGTACAATGAGAGAACACTGGGTGGGAACCTATGATCAGCTCCTCCCATCCTGTATACGCCCATTGGCTACACAGGAAAAGTGTCCCTACCATGAAGTGATGTCACTAGCTTTCAGTAACCACACCCACTGGCTGATTTTACTCTCAGAAGGAAGTAGAATTGAAGTCATGTGACAGCACTGGATACTCCAAAATAAAGGTAGAAAAACTGGGATTTTTTTCATTTTGAGACATAAGGCTGACCTTAGCTCACATTAATGATTGCAGGGGAGAAATGTAAGTGTTAGGTTGGACTTCCACTTTAACCACTTACAGACCGGAAGATTTTCCCCCTTAATGCCCAGGCTATTTTTTGCGATACGGCATTGCATCGCTTTAACTGACAATTGCGTGATCGTGCAACGCTGTACCCAAACAAAATTGACGTCCTTCTTTCCCCAGAAATAGAGCTTTCTTTTGATGGTATTTGATCACCTCTGCGGTTTTTATTTTTTGCGCTATAAACGAAAAAAGAGCGATGATTTTGAAAAAAAAACTATTTTTTACTGTAATATCCCAATTTAAAAAAAAAAAACAAAAACAAATTTTTTTATCAGTTTATCCAATATGTATTCTTCTACATACTTTTGGTTAAAAAAATTGCAATAAGCATATATTGATTGGTTTGCGCAAAAGGTATAGCGTCTACAAACCAATGGGATAGATTTATGGCATTTTTATTATTTATTTTTTTTACTAGTAATGGCGGTGATCTGCGTTTTTTAGCTGGACTGCGACATTGCGACGGACAGATCGGACACTTCTGACACTTTTTTTGGACCAGTGACATTTATACAGCAATCAGAGCTAATAATAGCCACTGATTACTGTATAAATATCACTGACAGGGAATGGGTTAAGTGTGTTCCCTGGGAGTGTTTCTAACTGTATGGGGGCTGGGCTGACTGGAGGAGGAGAAAGATCGCTGTTCCTAATCACTAGGAACAGCAGATCTCTCTCCAACTCCCCTGTCAGAACAGGGATCTGTCTGTTTACATTGACAGATCCCCATTCTGGCAGGTGGCCGGCGGACATCGCGGCCGCCGGCCACACGCATCGAGTCCCCCCCGCTGTACAGCGGGTGCGCGCACACCTGCTACGGCTCCTTAAAGGAGCCGACATACACCTACGGCGATTTGCAGGAACGTGCCGACCTGCCACTGTATAACGACGGCGGCTGGTCGGCAAGTGGTTAATAAACCTCAAACCTGAATATTTAGGAAAGTAAAAGTGAGGTGTTGGTTTTCTTAGGCCCCTTTCACACTGGGCAGTTTGCAGGCGCTATTTCGCTAAAAATAGCGCCTGCAAACCTACTCGAAACAGCCGCTGCTGTCTTTCCAGTGTGAAAGCCCCGAGGGCTAAAACATGGAAGCGGTGCGCTAGCAGGACGGGAAAAAAAGTCCTGCTAGCAGCATCTTCGGAGCGGTGTATACACCGCTCCTTCACCGCTCCTGCCCATTGAAATCAATGGGACAGCGTGGCTATACTGCCGGCAAAGCGCCTCTGCAGAGGTGCTTTGCAGTGGTTTTTAATCTTTTCTCGCCCGCTAGCGGGGGATAAAACCTCCCCGCTAACGGCTGAATAACGACGGTAAAGTGCCGCTAACAATAGCGGTGCGCTTTACCGCTGACCCCGCCCCAGTGTGAAAGGGGCCTTAGGAGAATATCTATGTGTGCGCAATTATTGGGCAACTATTAGTATGCAGAATTATTATGCAACTAAAGTTCTGGGCACTCCAGGTAGGTTGCGGTTCTGGAATAGTACAGCACTGGAGGATAATGGGTTCCTGGTAGCTTCACGTTTTGATTCTTCTTAAATTTTTGACAGTTAAAGTGTTACTAAACCCCGGAGCCTGCATTCACTATATCTGGTCTCCCACAGAACATGGAATAGCATTATTTTAGTAACTATAAACTGCTAAATACCTTTTTCTCGTCAGAAGTTAGAGCAGTCTTCTGACTTCTATCAGTGTCTGGTTAAAGCTTGTAACAGGAGTTTTCATTCTACACTGACTGTCCTATCAGGATGCAGGACCCCTGACCCTCTATCTGGACAGTGCTGATTGGCCCTGTGCTAATCACATGCACCCTCCTAAGAAAAAAAAAACTCTCTTGCAATTCACACCAAACTGAGCATGTGCAGCTTGTCCCCTGGCTCTGTATTATCAGGAAATATATTGGGGACAGTAAAAGAAGGGGAGGATCAGAGGAGACAAGTTCAAACAGCTTTTTTACACAATGCAGAGGATTAACCCCTTGGGTTCCACAGCGAGTATAACGAGCATTCTTTACTGCATATACAGACTGATTTTATTATTGTGGGTTTAGTAACACTTTCATTTGCGTCATTTTTTTTCTCAACATATTTCTTGCGGCCCTGTTGACTATTTGCCTGAGGAAAAGAAGCTGCCTAGTAATTATGCACACCTTGGTGTTGATCTCCCTAGGCCACACCCTCCCTCATTACACAAATACACATCATCTGATATATTTATGGGCGGCACAGTGGTGCAGTGGTAGCACTCTCGCCTAGCAGTAAGAAGGGTCACTGGTTTGCATCCCAACCACGACACTACCTGCTTGGAGTTTGCATGTTCTCCCTGTGCCTGCGTGGGTTTCCTCCGGGTACTCCGGTTTCCTCCCACACTCCAAAGACATGCTGGTAGGTTAATTGGATCCTGTCAAAATTGTCCCTAGTATGTATAAATGTGAGTTAGGGACCTTAGATTGTAAGCCCCTTGAGGGTAGGGACTGATGTGAATGTACAATGTATATGTAAAGTGCTGCGTAAATTGACGGCGCTATATAAGTACCTGAAATAAATAAATAATAAATATTTAAATCCAATAAGCATTGAAGTGTATACAGTTTGGAAATGGGCAATCTGCATAAAAATTATGATTTGGTCAAAATACCCACTTGCCCCAATAATTGTGCACACAGTGCAATTGGTGTGGACAGCTCAGACAGTTCTTATTTCAGGCATCGCTGGTGCATATTGTGTGACCTCCCTTTTTTATCCCACCAGGATGAGGTTGGATCAGATGCGAGAGATGTACGACCGGGCAGGAGAAATGGCCTCCAATGTGCAGGATGATACTGACACTGTAATAAATGGCGGTGACCCGTTTTACGATCGTTTCCACTGGTTCAAGCTTGTTGGCAGGTAGGTTTTGTTTCCCCTGTTGGAAATCTTGAAGATATCAATATTTTATATAGATACTTTTTAGCACCCCTCTGCAATATCATTGTAAGAATTAACCACAATAAAAGTGTTAAAGTGCTCAAAAAGATTATACAGTACTGGAAATATTTATTCATACAGAGTTTTCGAGTGTTAAATTTGTCTTACTTTTTTTTTTTTTTTTTCCTTCCCTTCATATTTTTCTTGCTCAAGTGTTCTCATTTCTGGATATAAAAGTGGGGTAGCCATCTTGTTCACTGGAAGGGAATGCAAATGATATAAAGCTGAGGATTCTATAATGACACTGGTTTCCAGGGATTCTCTAGTGAATATTTAATTCTTGTGCTCATGTTCAGGTCAGGGAAGCCTTAAAACCCCATCGTGTTTATTTTTTTTGGGTTTATTTTTTTTTATTTTATTTTTTTTTGCTGCTGCTGTCTGTATCCCATTGGGGAGATTTTCCTTTAGTTCCTGTTCTGAAGACAAACCAGAAAGTGAGAGGCAATGTTTCCAACAGAGGGGAAATCCCCTTTTAGATGGATCTCACCTAAACAAGAGCCCCATTGGATGATTTCTCCTCTATACTTGTTTCAGTGAGAACTCCAACATTTTGGATTTTCCCTCACTTTTAAACCAAGGGACTGTGATCATCAAATCAAATTGAGGTTTTATCCAAAACTAAGGCTACTTTCACACTGGGGCAGGGGGGTGCGTTAGTGGTAAAGCGTTGCTAGTTTTAGCGTCGTTTTACCATTGTTTTAGCTGTTCGGCCCCCATGGGCGGAGCTTTAAACCCCCCCTAGCGACCAAAGAAAGGGTTAAAAGCGCCCATGTTGCGGTGCTGTCAAAGCGCTGCCTATTCATTTCAATGGGCAGGGCGTTTTGGGAGCGGTGTATACAGTGTATACTCCTGCACCGCCCCAAAGATGCAGGACTTTTTTTCCCGTCCTGCAAGTGCACCGTGCCAGTGTGAAAAGCACTCAGTTTTCTTTGAGGAGAATTCTGAGAGCTGATTGAGGGAAGGCACGCACCCCCTTCACACAGGAACAAAGCTGAGGCTGTCAATCTGCTGGAGCTCCCTTTCCTGTCACCATATTTCCTTTGGTGTCAGGAAAATTTGTCAGAAGTGACTCATGCTGATAGTAGAGGAACGAGACAGTGGACAGAAATGACTCAGTGTTCTGGATTGAGACAAGTACACACTATAGAGGGATATGCTTTGTTCATATTTCATGTCTGAGGTTTACAACCACTTTAACATTCTAAATTAATTTTAGGGATTGAATTTGAGTACAATACTGCCTACATGGGGTAACACATCAGTTTTGTAGTTCAGTGAATATGAAGTTGGAGCACGTCTCACAATATCATTTAAATCCATGCAATTTAGGGGTTCCCTGGGTCACTACAGATAGAATATAAGTGAATGTGAAGAAAATGTATTTTTAAAAATGTTTATTTTTGCACCCTGCTATGCCTGGCCTCCTAGTATCCTCTTTAATTTTGTTTGTAGCTGATCCTTCCCCCTTAGAGCACCTACACACTGGCACTTAGGATTCAGTTCCCATATGTTACTATCACTGGATCTACCAGGTGTTCCCTCAGATCCTGCTGAGATCATGTATGTCTATGGCATTTGTAATGCACATTATATATTAAAGTGAACCTGATCTGGACTAAAATAATTCTAAGGTAACAGTGCTAATGTTCATCAGGTTGTGATCCCTCCATGTACCTGTTTTAGTCTTCCAACTGATCCCTTTGGAACCCCTTCCGATCCTTGGCCCAGGCTATAGCTGGGTACTTCACTTTTGCCCAAGTAGCATACACTGCCCTAAAAAACTATATTCCCACCCCTTGAAATCTTCCACATTTTGTCATGTTACAGCCAAAAATTTAAATTTATTTTATTGGGATTTTACGTGATAGACCCACACAAAGTGGCACATAATTGTGAAGTGGAAGGAAAATGATAAATGGTTTTCAAATTTTTTTACAAATAAATGTGTTTAAAGTGTGTCGTGCATTTGTATTCAGCTCCCTTTAATCTGATATCTCTAACTAAAATCTAGTGGAACCAATTGCCTTCAGAAGTCACCTAAACAGAGTCCATCTGCATCATGAAGGCCAAGGGACACACCAAACGGGTCAGGGATAAAGTTGCTGAGAAGTTTAGAGCAGGGTTAGGTTATAAAAAAATATCCCAAGCTTTGAACATCTCTTGGAGCTCTGTTCAATACATCGTCCGAAAATGGAAAGAGTATGGCACAACTGCAAACCTACCAAGACATGGCCGTCCACCTAAACTGACAGGCTGGGCAAGGAGAGCATTCATCAGTGAAGCAACCAAGAGGTCCATGGTAACTCTGGAGGAGCTGCAGAGATCCACAGCTCAGGTGGGAGAATCTGTCCACAGGACAACTATTGGTCGTGCACTCCACAAATCTGCCCTTTATGGAGGGACAAGAAGAAAGTCATTGTTAAAAGAAAGCCATAAGAAGTCCTGTTTGCAAGAAGCCATGTGGGAGACACAGAAAACATGTGGAAGAAGGTGCTCTGGTCAGATGAGACCAAAATTGAACTTTTTGGCCTAAAAGCAAAACGCTATGTGTGACAGAAAACTAACAATGTACATCACCCTGAAAACACCATCCCCACCGTGAAACATGGTGGTGGCAGCATAATGTTGTGGGGATGCTTTTCTTCAGCAGGGACAGGGAAGCTGGTCAGAGTTGATGGGAAGATGGATGGAGCCAAATACAGGGCAATCTCAGAAGAGTCTGCAAAAGACTTGAGACTGGGATGGAGGTTCACCTTCCAGCAGTACAACGACCCTAAACATACAGCCAGAGCTACAATGGAATGGTTTAGATCAAAGAATATTCATGTGTGAGAATGGCCCAGTCAAAGTCCAGACCTAAATCCAATTGAGAATCTGTGGCAAGACTTGAAAATTGCTGTTCAGACACTCTCTATCCAATCTGACAGAGCTTGAGATATTTTGCAAAGAAGAATGGGCAAAAATGTCCCTCTCTAGATGTGCAAAGCTGGTAGAGACATCCCCAAAAAGACTTGCAGCTGTAATTGCAGTGAAAGGCGGTTCTACAAAGTATTGACTCAGGAGGGCTGAATACAAATGTACCCCACACTTTTCACATATTTATTCGTAAAAAATTTTGAAAACCATTTATCATTTTCCTTCCACTTCACAATTATGTGGCACTTTGTGTTGGTCTATAACATAAAATCTCAATAAAATACATTTACAATTTTGGTTGTAACATGAGAAAATGTGGGAAATTTCAAGGGGTGTGAATACTTTCTCAAGGCACTGTAATACCTGCCTTTTCCTGCCACCTAGATCTACTCCTCTATCATTCAGCTGTTGAAACTAAATGTTTACTGGGCATTCGAAGCTCCTGCATTTAACAGTTGAAGGACGGGGAGTGGGGGGGGGGGGGGGGGTGAAGCTTGATGGCTTATTCCTGACTTTTCCAGAAATGAGGACCTTTTATAAAGCCTGGGCCAGTTTGTTTTTGACCAGGTTAGATTAATTTTATAGTGGAATTCCAGTCATACCCTAAGCCTAAATCTAATCCCACCCCCATTCCACATTCCAAGACTCTTATCGATCCTATAAAGGAAACCTATTCTGAAGCCGCTCTGGTCAAGTCACATGATCGGCTTCCAGTGCCTGCTTCAGTGTGGAGGAGGGACAGCCGACAACGGCTGCCCCGTAATGGCAAGCCTGTGGGTGACGTCATCACCCAGACTCTGCAGCCGTTGTCGCTGCCTTTCCTTTACGCTGAAACTGGCCATGTGACCAAACCAGAGTGGCTTCATGATAGGTAGGTATAGTATATCTTTTCTTTTACAGGGTAGATGAAATAGTCTTAGAATGGGGGTGGGAGTAGATGTAGGCTTAGTTGGGGTTTGATTGGAATACCACTTTAGGGGAAATGAGCTTTAATATAGAGTTTAATGAGATTGCAGATATAGAATTTACTTTTTCAATGAGTTACAAGGTACATTGGTACATTGAACAGTTCATATCATTCTCTGACCCATAGGAGCTTAGAGTCCAATATCCCTTTTCACAACTAATACAGATCCATACATGCACACACTCATAGACTAGAGTGATGACCATGGGTTGCAGCCTGGAGCTTTGGCGTCTGTACCCTGAGTGCCAGTCTGTGCCTCCCTCAGTTTTGCATGGCACTTATTTTATTTTATTCTCAGTTTTGCTGGTAAATTATTTTGAGTGTACCCTACCCCTCCTCCTTGTGTAACTCAGGGTTGTGATAACAAATCTTCCATTACAACTGTTCAGTTCACCCATATTCCACGGCTGCGTCAACGAGCGGCTGGCAGACCGCACCCCATCCCCCACCTTTTCAACAGCGGACTCAGACATCA
Organism: Aquarana catesbeiana; assembly: GCF_042186555.1. NCBI lineage: Eukaryota > Metazoa > Chordata > Amphibia > Anura > Ranidae > Aquarana > Aquarana catesbeiana. The sequence goes on from NC_133333.1 coordinate 243,566,737, forward strand.
CAGAGCTGGCCGATGAACAGCAGGACCAAATGGACGACTTTGATGACGAGCCTTCTGTGGACGACACTAGCTCCGAAGTCGGCAATGAGGAAGGATCGGATCTGTTCAGCGATGGGCAGGACCCGTTTTACGACCGCTCTGCTTGGTTCATTTTAGTAGGAAGGTTGGTGAGGTTGTGCAAGGAAAGGGTGAGGAAGGACAAGCTCCCGACAGAACCCCAAAACGATAATATTGAGAATGTCTGGTAGTCTTTCAGCTTCTTTTAAGCATACAAGATTTTACAGGCCATGTGTCCTGGTACATCTTCAGAGTCTTTTCTCCAGTGCAACCACATAGGTCTTACCCACCTTTCATTACAATTCACAAGCATATCTAACTGTTCATTTAAAATATATACGCAGAGGGGATCTTCAGTGAAAACTGTATGTCCGTATAATCAGTAGACCATAAATAGATGCAACTGAAGTTCTGTGCATCTACTTTTCCTGTAAAAGTTCAGCTTGTCCCACCTCCCGTACTTCCCTGTTGGTTCTGAATGTGATGGGCAGCCTTGTTGGCCATATCTTGTTTTCCTTATCCGAACTAACACTAGGCCTTCTTTATCTAATTATTTTGTAGGGAAAACGGTCTGCGTTGCCCACAACATTTTATCAGGGCTTCCATTCAATCTCCCAGTGCAGTATGGTGGGGAGCTTGGATGGCTTCCATTTAGTCTCCCAGTGCAGTATGGTGGGGAGCTTGGATGGCTTCCATTCAGTCTCCCAGTGCAGTATGGTGGGAATCTTGGATGGCTTCCATTCAGTCTCCCAGTGCAGTATGGTGGGTAGCTTGAATGGCTTCCATGCAGTCTCCCAGTGCAGTATGGTGGGGAGCTTAGATGGCTTCCATTCAGTCTCGCAGTATGGTGGGGAGCTTGGATGGCTTCCATTCAGTCTCCCAGTGCAGTATGGTGGGAATCTTGGATGGCTCCCATGAAGTCTCCCATTGCAGTATGGTGGGTAGCTTGGATGGCTTCCATGCAGTCTCTTATTCCAGTTTGGTGGGGAGCTTGGGTGGCTTCCATTCAGTCTCCCAGTGCAGTATGGCGGGGAGCTTGGATGGCTTTCATTCAGTCTGACAGTATGGTGGGGAGCTTGGATGGCTCCCATGCAGTCTCCCATTGCAGTATGGTGGGTAGCTTGGATGGCTTCTATTCCATCTCCCAGTGCAGTATGGTGGGGAGCTTGGATGCCTTCCATTCAGTCTCCCAGTGCAGTATGGTGGGAAGCTTGGATATAATGATTGAGGCCTGTTGTATCTTATCCTTAGTTAGTGAGGGGAATGAGAACAGACTGCTGAAGGTATGAATTGTAGGTACCTGAAGGTGCACATGCCTGCAACAGCCTCCCAAACAATACTGCCATGGCCGAATCACAGGTGTTTGGTTAGTTTCCCATCTGGTACCTTTGTAAACTCCACTCATACAAAGGCACAATCCCTGTTTGGTGACATCCCCACTTCCCAGTGAACCTACAGAAGCTGCCTTATTATTAAATTTGGTTTAGCATACAAGATGTCCACTTCTTGTAAATGCATTAGTTGACTAAAAGGAACTGGTTACCTGTAACCTCAAGCGTGTTCCTCTACTGCAGCTTTTCTCAACCTTTTTTTACCCTGGACAAACCTTTGAAATTATTTTAAGGTCTCATTTTACAGTAAAAAAGTAAACGGTTGAAAGTTTTAAATAACATAATTGAGAATATGACATATGTAGAATATTTGACACCCAGAGCTGAATATTTGCCGACACCCCTTTTCTCATACAATTTGTAGAAATTAATAATGGCCAGGAAAGAAACAGACTGTGAAAACTGTAGTGTCCCATTTTACTTGTTTGTGTTCAGTGAAGAAATTTCCCCTTAAAATAGTGATCAGTGGAGAAATAACCCCTTATGTTGGTGATCAGTGGAGAATTTCTTTATTACATTGGTGATCAGTGGGGAAAGTCTTCATTTCATTGTTGATTAGTGGGTGAATGCCTCCTTGCATTGGTGATCAGTGGGGAAATTCTTCATTACATTGATGATCAGTGGAGAAATGTTTCATTACATTGGTGGCTAGTGGAGAAATGTCCCCCTTGCATTGGTGATCAGTGGAGAAATGCCCCCTTACATTAGTGATCAGTGGAGAAATGTCCCCCTTACATTGGTGATCAGTGGAGAAATGCCCCCTTACATTAGTGATCAGTGGAGAAATATCTCCCTTACATTGGTGATCAGTGGAGAAATGCCCCCTTACGTTGGTGATCAGTGGAGAAATGCCCCCTTACGTTGGTGATCAGTGGAGAAATGCCCCCTTACTTTGGTGATCAGTGGAGAAATGCCCCCTTACGTTGGTGATCAGTGGAGAAATGCCCCCTTACGTTGGTGATCAGTGGAGAAATGCCCCCTTACTTTGGTGATCAGTGGAGAAATACCCCCTTACGTTGGTGATCAGTGGAGAAATGCCCCCTTACTTTGGTCAGTGCCCCCTTACTTTGGTGGTCAGTGCCCCCTTACATTGGTGGTTAGTGAAGAAATGCCCCCTTACATTGGTGATCAGTGGAGAAATGCCCCCTTACTTTGGTGGTTAGTGGAGAAATGCCCCCTTACATTGGTGGTTAGTGGAGAAATGCCCCCTTACTTTGGTCAGTGAAGAAATGCCCCCTTACTTTGGTGGTTAGTGGAGATCATTGTATGTGGGAACCCCTAGAAAGCTCTGAAGGAACCCTGGTTGAGAAAGCCTGCTCTGTTGTATTGTCATGGCTTCTCTTATAAAGCTTAAATGTTTTTACAGCTCCTTTTTTTCGTTTCGATATTAATGGTGGTTTTTGGTAAGGACACACCACAAAATAAAAATCCATACAATATATTTTTTAAAAACACATTTCATAAATAGCGTGTTCATTATTTCTAAATAATAAAATGTAAAAGTTTAATGTCCTGGATTAATTTTTTTTCAATATTCACAAACATTTTTAGCTTTATTTGTAACAAGGCAGATTCTATATATGTGCTTCTCAGGCGGGTGAAACGAGAGCTTGTTCTTCCAGCCTTGTCACATGTTGGGGAGTCAGTAAAGTGGCAGAGTGTGACGCACCCTTGACCCAGTTTTTTGCTCATGGTTTTCATTTTCATTTTAACAGTATACAAAGCATATGTTTTTTTGTTTTTTGTTTTTTTTTATGTTGAATTAATTTTAATTTTGTTACTTTTAGTTTTGGTTTGCCATCACCTCACCAACCTTGCAGCTAATGTATTCCCTGTCCTCTTGCCCCTGGCTATGAATGAGGGGTATTCCAGAGATAAAAAAACATGCTTTCTCACTAGCATTTGTCCTAAGTGCAGCCATTTTGTCGGTTAAGTCCATGTTCTCAAAAGCTAAACCTTCTTTAGTTAGTAAGCCTTCATTGTGCTGGGAACCTTATGAAAGGTCATCACAGATGTTCAGTTGTCTTACCAGTAACTAATTGTGGTAAAACCATTGCCAAACAAAAACTTTTTGTCTTAGATTTTGTTAAAGACTCCATTCACCCTTGTGCGTCTTATGCGACTTTGGACTTATAAGTTAAGTGCACATACTTTCCAGTACACCACGGGTCATCAAGTAGCTTCCAAAATCTTTTCAACTCAAGGGACATAGTAGATAGGAGGGGGAAATAGAGGTGACAAACCTCGGCACTTTTAAGGTGTTTGTAGTATGAAAAATATGGTAAACAATTACACAATAGATACAATTTAAATATTTATTACAAAAATAAAATTAAAAAACATGAGAACAGTGTTTTATCCATATCCAAAATCAAAATCAAAAGGATAATATTCCAATCCTTTTGTTGTCTATAGCATATAACATGTCACACCGGAATCTCCTGAAGAAGCTTTGGTTAAAGCGAAACATGTTGAGTGGTAGTGTCTGTATATATGCCTTTCTATAGAACAATTGATTTTTAATATGGATGAAACATTGTTCTCGTGTTTTTTTAATTTTATTTTTGTAATAAAATTTAATATTTATTGTGTAATTGTTTACCATATTTTTCATACTACAAACACCTTAAAAGTCCGAGGTTTGTCACCTCTATTTCCCCCTCCTATTTTCTAGTTTATTGGGATGTGGTGTTCAATTTGATTCCTCTGCCCCATTCTGTATAATTTATCAAGGGACATAGTGCAACATTTCGGAGCCTCTCGCCTGACAAAGGGGTCCTGCGTGACTCAGAAAGGTTGCACTATGTCCCCCTTGTGATGTGATCGTTCTTCAATAAAGATTTTAGATGCTATTTAATGCTGTGTTGGCAAATATGTGTGCTTAAAGTGGTGTTCCGGCCGAAATTATACTTTTTAAATAAAAATACCCCTATAATACACAAGCTTAATGTATTCTAGTAAAGTTAGTCTGTAAACTAAGGTGTGTTTTGTTAGTTTATAGCAGTAGTTTGTTATTTTATAAACTTACAGCAGGCCATGGCCATCTTAAGTGTGGGCATCTGAAGCCAGACTGTATTTCTTCCTGGATCTCATCCTTGCAGATCTCGCACATGCTCAGTGCAGCACAAGCAGTGTAATAGGTTTCAGGTCAGGTTTCTATAGCAACGGCAGTGTCAGAGGAAGTTGCCGCCCCTTCCCAGAAGGCATTGCAAACAGGAAATGATGCGATGGGCCACGGCCAGGGGGGAGGAAGTGAAAAATGAATACAGCAGATATACAGTAGGTGCTGATAAGAAAAATATCCAATTTGTTTACAATGCACAGTTTAGTGAGGGATGCTGAAGAGTTGTAAAAGTGGGTGGAACTCCACTTTAATCTGTGATCTCTGCAGTTCCAGCTGGTTGTTGCTTCAGGACCAGACATTCCTAAGCCCTATTCAGGAAAGTGTGCAATGGGAATATAAACAATATTTTGGGTTGCATGATAAGTCGCAGCCCATGTATTTCAGTGGAAGAAATGCAACTTAACGTAGTAGCAAGTGCAAGCATATCGCAGTGCATTCTCCCCAGAACCCCCTCCCCCCCATGTCTTCTACCTGTCCTATATGACCTATACAGGTTCAACGGTAAAACATGCTGAAATATTTAAAGCGTTTGTTACCCCCAACATTTCATATTCCTGATATGTACCCGCTTGTACCATATACTTGTATGAGAAAGTCTCCTGTTCTCTTTGTATTGCTTCCCAGATGTGCTCCTGCCAGTCTTCCTGCTTTCCTATTAAAAACTGACCACACTAAGCAGGAGAGCTCACCTAGTCAGTTCCCTAGCTATGCTGGGAACTCAGCCTGCTCTCCTCCAATGATCAGACTTGCCCTGACACGCCCCCTGCTGCACAGCCATTCACTGGGAAGCTCAATGTGCTGCTGCTCCCCCCCCCCCCCCCAGCTGTGAAAGGGAGGGAAAAGGTATTTATATATTTTTTTATATATTTATACAAAAATGTTTTGCCTTTAATTTCTAGTTTAAACTGAATGGGTTGTTTTACAAGGTGATTGTTTACAATCACTTTAACATCATCGAGGTCAAAAAAAAAAGCCTAGTTAGTGCCCATAGAAAATAGTGACAGCTCTTCAATGAAGCCAATCTCTTTAGGAAATACTAAAAGAAACAGCAGAGGGCACCAATTAAAGTAGTTGTAAACCCTTACACACCACTTTTACCTACAGGTAAGCATATAATAATGCTTACCTCTAGGTACCGTAAATATCTCCTAAACTTGCACTGTTTATGAGATATTCACTATATCAGCAATCAGCATGTGCCAAAGTCATCGGCACTGAAGAAACGGCTCGCTTGTGCCGTTTCTTCAGCTGCTGTGCCGTTACCAGCTCGCGCACGCATGCGCGGGAGTGACGTCATTGCGGCTCCAGCCAATCACAGCGCCAGAGCCCGCAAACCCAGAAATACCTCCGTGGGAGCAACATCCTGTGATCAGACTTGTCTAACATCGGCTCTTATAATGCCAGGAGATTAAAAAAAAAAAAAATGTCCAATTATGCACTAGAAATATAAAATGGATGCCTTGGCCAACAAGAACCGTTTTTTATTCAGTGACAAAGCCCGCGATTTCTGGACACCCCTTATTCAATTATGCATCTGGCGGGAGGCTCGGAACCCAGTAGTATTGTAATCTTTGGTTCTCATCTTCTTTTTTTTTTTTTAGCAGTTTAATAATAATTTTGTATTCCTTTATTATGTTTGTAATGCTGCTACATGGCTTTATTAATCCTTATTTTATGCATTTTGTGTTTATTTATGTTTTTGTTTATGCATTTCGTTTCATTTGTTACTTATCTTTAGCTAGTTGGTTTGTGCTTTCTATTTTTTTTTTTGTTACTTCTAACCCCTGAAAGGTGAATAAATGTGTTTTGGGGTGGTCATGTGATCAGGATGTTTTATTAATGGTGTCACTTTTGTGCTACATGATACATTGTTGCCTATAAATACCACACCACATATAACATCTATGTGAATAGACGCATGGATATTCACTGGGCCTTATTTATCGCTGCATTTGAACGAAAAACTGGCCCTGTAATCTGTCGCCCCCCCCCCCCTTTTTTTATTGTTTCTGAATGTATGTATGGGTTGAGGATAGAACAAATGGTCAGCTTCTGCGACAACATAACTGGTTCTTCTCCCAGCTATTGATAAATGAGATTTAAAAGATTTGATGGGATCAGTAGATTGTCTGGGGGACATCAGCTCTTTTTTCCTTTCCTATGTGACAGCAAATCCTTTTTGGTCTCTTTTTCAGAGCATTTGTTTATCTCAGTAACCTGCTCTTCCCGGTTCCTTTGGTCCATCGGGTGGCCATAGTGAGTGAGAAGGGGGATGTACGCGGTTTCTTGCGTGTTGCAGTACAAGCAATAGCAGGTTAGTACTGTTTTCTTTCTTTTCTGTCTCTAAAGCAAAGTTTTATGAGGAGAGATTGACCCGCCAGGTTGTTTGCAAAAATATTATTTGCTGTAATTGTGCCACTTTTGTTTCTCCTCTATAGGAGACGAGGAAGCTCCAGATTACGGTTCTGGAATACGACAGTCTGGGACCGCTAAGATCTCCTTTGACAATGATTACTTCAATAAGGTAGGAATCACGGTAGACTTTCTTATACAGAGAAAATGTTATTCCAGCACATTGGAAGAAATGCAAATTGAGGGAAGTTATTATACATGTAATAAAAATATAGATGATTTAAAAGAGAAGTATGTATAGTATGGTGAACCACCGAGGGAAATAACCCTCAAATCAATGTTGCCAACATCCCAATTTAAATGCGAAAAAACAAGGACCCTAGAAGAGGGAAACCTTTTGTACCCCCCGGTACAGCGGGACTTTACAGGCAAACAGCAACAGTATAAAAGAAAATGTTTTATTGAAAATTGCTTAAAAAAGCATAAAAACAGGTAGATCTAAGCATAGATCTCTACAAGAAATACTTATACAGGATACAGACAGGTTCTTTCTCATGATCTATTTCTTTGTGCTTTCGACTGCGAATACATATTCCTCTGTCAGCCTGACATGTTTCAGGACGATGACCCTTCTTCAGAGGCGTATTAAGAAGAGAGAATATATAAATGTATTCAGTATTCAATTTCTGAAAAACACCATGCAAAAAATTGCAAAAGGAGACAACCCCATATCAAAAAGGAAATGTGATTTAAAAGAAATGAAAATATAACCGCCAATTAACCAAAATTGGATATGGCGGCTTCCACCTGGGTCGGGAAAAACTCCACAAAGGCCCCCAGAAAGAGGACAAACCCCACGGATCCGGCGGATTCTTGCTGGTAGTTAGAATCTTAAATATTTGCAAACAAAATGAAGGATTCCTATTTAGAATAATAAACTGTTAGGTTAGTAAAACAGCGATGTCAGAACTGATTCAATCATACAGTTTGTAGTGTACATAGATTTGCAAAACAATGGGAGAAAGGAATATTCCTGAACTTTGTTTTATCTCATGGCTACTGTGAAATTGTGTGAATGCATCAATACAGTGCTTGTTATCTCAGCTTGCAGAACATGGATTCATTGGATGAGTTTACCAAAAATGTAAATATTGCAGAATATACAGCCTCATGCTACATAACTAAGCTCCATTTCATCCTGAATAAACTAAATTTGGCATGTTCGCCCTGGGCTCTAGATGACCTTGTCCCGGCACTTATCCTGACCATATGGTTGGGATTATTTCAGAGCCTGGACTGGCTCTGTGACTTCAGCCAACAGCAGGCTTCAGCTGAACACGGATCAGAGGAGTGCAGAAAGAACTGAACTCCTGTGAATCTATAGAAGAAGTACAACCAAAATAGCTCTGTCTATACTTTAAAGCCCGAGTCGGCAACCTGTCGACGCGTCCGCGTCAACAACCGCAACCGCCGCTCCTGACCGTCCCTGCCACATCTAATGCGCATTCCGTATTAGTCAAAGCAAGTACTGGGTAAGGGGTGGGTCAGACGGGAACAGGAGAGAGAGCACCAATCAGTGAGCAGAGTTCCCGCCCAGCAGACCTCGGAGCTGTGTCTGTGTTAAAGCAACCTCAGCAGAGGGGAAGAGGTGCTGCACAAAGGGTAACTTCAGGGGGTCAGTGCCACAGGAGGCAACGGGCTTATGACAGGTCCTTATTGCTAGTCTGGTAGTGTTATAAAAGGCTGTTGCTTACAATGTCAGAGATATCAACACTTATTTTGTATTAATGTGACAGCTGCCTGAGAGGGGGAATTGGTAAATGGCTAGGGCTGTAGTTAAAAGAACAGGCTGCTGTGTGTTATTCTTGGCTCCCATCTTTGCTTGTTGGCAGTGGCAGCTGGTGCTCAAAAATTTTTGGGGGGCGCAAACAAACTGAAAAATACAAGCAAACAAAAATACATCAAATGCAGCCACTGTGCCCATTAATTGCAGCCACTGTGCCCATTAATTGCAGCCACTGTGCCCATTAATTGCAGCCACTGTGCCCATTAATTGCAGCCACTGTGCCCATTAATTGCAGCCACTGTGCCCATTAATTGCAGCCACTGTGCCCATTAATTGCAGCCACTGTGCCCATCAATTGCAGCCTCACTGTACCCATTATAAGGGGTTCACTTCCCACCATCATCCCTGTGCTGAGTTTCCGGCCAGGCATGTACACCTGCTGTGCCCGTTATAACTATCCCCACTGATGCAGCGCATCAGCACTAACCCACTGACCTTGTCCAGCAGCAGCATATATGGTGTAAGAGCTGACTTGTATATAGATTAGAGTAGAACAATACACTGCTGACTGAGTCTCATACCTTACAGGCAGCTCCGCTCGGGTCGTGCGTTCCACAGAGCTGCCGACGTCACTTCCGGTTCACCACTGGCATACGGAAACCGGAAGTAACCAGTTAACTAGAAGAACAAAGCACTACGAGCGGAAGTTGTTCGGCGCTTTGGAATGCGCCACAAAGCAGGTCAAAACCCTGCACATGAAGCGCCTCATCTGCAATCTCGTGATTGCATTGACATGGCGCTTCCCATATTGCACTGTGTCTGGCGCCCAAACACAGTGCACTTAAAGAAAATTTTTTTTAAATGAGGGGCATTTTTAAAAAAAAATTATATATATTTTTTTGGACTGCTGGGTAGGGGGGCGGCACCCGTGCGCCCCCTATGGACGGGCCGCCACTGCTTGTTGGGAATGCACGCCAAGTTGCGTGTGTTCCTGACATGCAGGGAATGTGCTGCTCTTTAGCAGATACGTGTGGGTGCCAATAATTCATAATGGCACCCCTACACATCGTAAACTGCAGGTGCTTTAACCCACATCAAAACATAATGTGCCCAGCACCCACCCTGTGGTTCATTGTGAATTTCCAGGAGAGTCAGAGAATTCTTTCCCCGTGTTTCTCGCAGGTTGAAGGGGCTGCCCTGCACACAGCACGCAGTAGTATGAACCAAGGCTTAGGGGCCTATTCACACTTGCCTGCACAATAAATCTAAGTTATTTAGTGATCGGGCAGTAGTCCATTTTTGGCTGCAGTAATATGCGTCAGGGAGCGGTGCGATGAGTGTTTTATCACTCCCTTTTTTTTACGTCACTTCATTCATGTCACCACACAGCAGCACAGTGCGCTTCATCTGCTGTGCAGTGCCATCCAGGTGAGGTGCGATAATATGCAGCATGTCTCACTCCTCACTGCACTGCATCTCCGGGTTGTCTTGCAGCGAGAAGAAAACTTTCCTTTTTAATGGGGCCATGCTAGGTTATCTATGTGCTATGGGCTGGTGACCTTTGATCTCTTCTATGTTGTTCAAATAGATCTCCACCTCTCCTAGGTCGCCTACCCCTGCTTTAAAGCATGCGTGCCAAAGCCAAAACTTTTTTTTTTATTTATTTAATTTTTTTTTTAGTTTTTTGATAGCGTGAGACCCCTGTCAGATTTTTTATCCCCGCTAGGGAGTTGCACCCTGCCCGTTTGTCCTGGTGCCTTGGTGACTCTTACAGAAAGTGATGGGTGATGCAAAATTTTAGGTAGTGAAGCCAGTAGGAACACATGTTCTGGTTACAGCTGTCTAAGAGAGGAGTTCCCTTTTTCTTTGAAGATAATTTTACTTCCTGTTGTGTCTCTGGGGCAAGAAGTGACAGGGAATCTCACAAATAGTACACAGTGATTACAAAAAAAAAAAAAAAGACAAGGGTCTTAAAGTGTAATTAAACCCAGGAGCCTGCATTCGCTATATCTGGTCTCCCATAGTACACAGAACATGGAAATGCAATTATTTTAGTAAATATAAAGGCTAAATACCTTTTTCTCATCAATAGTTAGAGCAGTCTTGTGACTTCTATCAGTGTCTGGTTAAAGCTTGTAGGAGAAGTTTTCGTGCTACTTTGATTGTCCTATGAGGCTGCAAGACCTCTGACCCTCTGTCTGGGCAGTGCTGATTGGCCCTGTGCTGATCACGTGCATCCCAAGAAAAAAAAAAAAAAACTCTCTAGCAATACACACCAAACACAGCATGCGCAGAGTGCCCCCTAAGACTCTGTCTTATCAGGAGATTGATTGGGGACAGTGGAAGAAGGTGAGGATCAAACAGCCTTTTTACACAATGCAGAGGATTAACCCCTTAGATACCACAGTGAGTATAACAAGCATGCTTTACTGCATATACAGACTGGTTGTACTGTTGTGGGTTTAGTAACACTTTAAAGTGGGGGGCCACCCTAAAATAAAAAATAGCATGAAAAATTTAAAAAAAAAATAAAAAAAAAAAAAACATTTGAAAAAAAAATGTTTTTAAACTTACCTGAACCCTTGTTGCTAGGCAGTCTTCCTAATCTGCCTCTTCCTATTCCGCGGCGTGTCCTGCTCCTTGGTGAGCGGCCCCGTTGCCTTCTGGGAACTGTGTGTGTTCCCAGAAAACCACAGGACCATTCAGAGAGCGCCGCAGGAAACTGACAGTGAAGCCGCAAGGCTCCACTGCCTGTTTCCCTTAGTTAGGATGGCGGTGCCGGGACCCGAGGGATGGGACGGGTCGGCCTCGGGCGGCCGACATCATGGGCACCCAGGACAGGTAAGTGTACTTATTTAAAGTCAGCAGCTACAGTGTTTGTAGCTGATGACTTTTAAAAAAAAATTTCCTGGCCGGAATCCCGCTTTAAGTGAATTAAAGGGTATTGTTTTTTTTTTATTCACAAAAGTGAATCACCATTTTAACTGAATTCCATTATTGAGTAACCTAGATTTCCTTGAATAAATGAGTATGTTCCTTTTGAAAAAGCCACGTGGACATGCCATTAAAGAATGGCTTTTGTTTTTCTGTTCGCAGAACGACATGACATCCACAGTCCTCACCCGCTCGGGGCTGTCACTGGAAGAACTGCGCATCGTGGAAGGGCAGGGCCAGAATTCGGAAATGAACACTCCTATGGAGGAGGTGAACCGGCTGGCCGAGATGGGTGAGTCATGTGACACAAAAGCGTTGTCTAGCACAGTGCGCAGTAAGTCGTGTAACGTACAGACATTGTCTAGTGGTGACTCCTATGACACACGCATGCTTTGCCTTACACAGTTTATAGTCATGCGAGGCAGAAGAATTGTCTTGTAGCAGTTGGCTGTGACACAAGAACATGGTTTTATGTGCAGCCTCTGTCTGTTCTTTACTCTTCTGTCTGATCACCTTCCTCTTTTTCATAGACATGAAATCAGGCAGCCTCTTAGATGGAAAAATGATGATGGAAGGATTCTCTGAAGATGTAGGAGAACACCTGAAGATCGGCAGTGTCTTCACCTTCCGTGTCACCGTCCTACAAGCCAATGGCATTCCACCAGAATATGCCGATATCTTCTGTCAGTTCAAGTGAGTCATTGTGTTTTGTAGATGGTCCAAGGTATGAGTGAGGCTTACACAATGTACACTTTCTAGCCAAAGTATGTGGACACCACATCAGCTTTATAAAGACATCGTTTGACTAGCCTGGTGTGGAGGATCTTGAGTGACCTGCACTTAACCAAACTGAACATTGTTGGGATGAAACGGAATGGCAGTTGCAAGCCAGGTCTTGTTTAATATTATTATACAGAATTTATATAGCGCCAACAGTTTACGCAGCACTTTACAACTTGAGGGTAGACAGTACAAATACAATACACTTTAAAGTGGTTGTACACCCTGTACAACCACTTTTACCTACAGGTAAGCCTATATTAGGGCTTACCTGTAGGTGCTTGAAATATCTCCTAAACCTCCACAGTTTAGGAGATATTTACTAAAAAGCCGAGCGCCGATGTCTACGGCGCATGCGCTCTTTAGAAAGGGCACATCGTGCCATTTCTAATAGTGGTCATGCCGTGACTGGCGGCTCTCGCGCGCATGCAGAAGGAAGAGGGGTGAAGATGGATGCTCGCTGCTAGTGGGGACAGCAGTGACATCGCAGGCTTCGGTTTCAGGTAAGTGACACATAATGGGCTACTATGCAATGCATAGTAGCCCATTATGCTTTACCTTTGCAGGAAAATAAAGAGGAAGTAAAACCCACCAGGGTTTACTACTCTTTAATAAGGAGGGGCTTGGGCGTGTCGGCACAGCCCGCGTGCAGAGCCCGCCAGGAAGTCGGCACGGCGCTGCGCTAATCACAGGCAGTGAGACATTTTCCCGATGTGCGGCTGCAGAGGTCGGGAAATGTCTTCCTGCCTGTGATTAGCGCAGCGCTGTGCCGACTTCCTGGCGGGCTCTGCACGTGGGATGTGCGAACACGCCCGAGCCCATCCTTACTCTTTAATACAGTAGGAATCAGAGGGCCCTGCTCCTTAGAGCTTTACAAACATCAGTACCTAACCTTGCGAATGCTCTATCCTTTGCTGAATGGGTACACGTTTCCACATATGTACTCCAAAATCTTGTGGAAAGCCTTCCATGTACAGATGGGCTTGTTTGAAATCCCACGTGCCCGTTCCCGCCAGGAAGCCGACACTGCACAGCGCTAATCACAGGCAGTGAGACATTTCCCAATCCGCAGCTGCACAGATGGGGAAATGTCTCACTGCCTGTGATTAGCGCTGTGTAGTGTCGGCTTCCTGGTGGGATCGGGCACGTGGGATTTCGAACACGCCCGAGCCCATTTCTACTTCACAGTAGAGTGGAAGTTGTTAAGCTGCAGAAGGGGCACACTCCATAGTAATGCCCATGGTTTTGGAAAGGGATGTCCAACAAGCTCATGTAAGCTAACCATGTGTCTACAAACATTTTGTTATATAGTCTACCTGCTGCACATATATGGCTGACATAGCCAAACTACTGATGTTAGGTCTGGAAGTTAAAGTGGTTGTAAATACTAGAATCCCCTCTGTTATATGCAGCTATGTTGCACAGTATCTTTGTTTTATAAAAATTATGCAGCACAATGCCTTATTTCAGAGTGCCGCTGTATTGTCACATGATGTCCCGCCGCTCATTTTGAACCAATCTGAGGGCTACAGTGGGAACCATTAATGGGCAGGCTGAATGTACCAAGTTGATCGATTTGGGTGCAGCCAGCCTGCCAGATTTGCTTCCGATTATCACAAGCGGCTGCTATAACTGCTAGCGATAATCACTGTCTTCTCCCAGCGGGAATGGCTTCCCCCGCTGGGAGAAGACAATTGCTCGACAGGAGGGATTCCCCTGTCAACACTGTTGTGATGGGGGAATCGTGCATATTTGAAATAAATTTGCATGGTCTATGGGCTGCCTTACACTCATCCCATGCCCAGATCTAGAAGTCTTCAACCTGCAAAGAAAGGATGGGCGGCATGAAGGTAAGTGTACCTTATCATTATGCTAATTTTAGAAAGATTTTAAACTGTTTGGAACTCTGTCAACTGAACCTGCTAATCAGTCGTATGTCCTGGCCAGATAAGGTGACGATGAAGGTGGAGGATTGCAGTTATTGTGTGGGAAAGTTTGTCTCAGTATAGTGGGGTTTTAATTTCTAAAACATTTGCATTCCAGTTTCCTCCATCGGCACGATGAGGCCTTTTCTACGGAACCCCTGAAAAATAACGGGCGTGGGAATCCGCTGGGTTTCTACCATGTACAAAATGTAAGTATCTCAGTATTCCTTCCTCCTTAGCTACTACCGTATGATCTGACTTATGAAGCTGATGCATCTTCTTTTTTATTAGATTGCTGTAGAAGTGACTGAATCCTTTGCAGAATACATCAAGACCAAACCGATTGTGTTTGAAGTATTTGGACATTACCAGCAGCATCCATTTCACCTGCAGGGTCAGGATCTCAGGTAATGCCAAAAAGCAGACCAGAAATACAAAAAAGTGTCTGAATTATCTGACAGAAGAATGGTTCTTTTTTTTTTTTTTGCCCAAAAAGTACCAATTAGGATCTTCATGTTTTCTGTGATTTGTTGGAGGATAAAAGTGGAACTCTGTCTTTGGCAAAGGCCTCATTTACACTTGCAGTTGGGGGGTGTTTTTACTGCCCCCTCAACGGCTCCCCCTTAAGTTCAAAGATAGCAGACAGGGATGTAAACATTATCCCCTTGTCGCATTTGGTGGGCACTACCACCTGCCAAACGGGACCCATTCAGCTGAATGCTGCAGACGCCCTGCAACCTCATGCGATGCACGTGGTTGCGGCGCATAGGTGCAGGTTTTTAGGGGATAAAATAGGCAGTCATGAGGGGACTTATTGGGACAAAAAAAAGTGCAGCACTACAAATTATGCCATCAAAAGTGCTTTGTGCATATACAACTCCAAAGTGTATAACCAATACATGACAAAGTGCTATATACACAGTGAAAAAAATATCTCTAGTGTAAAAAAACAGTGCATTCAAACATAATAAATATACGATGCATAAATTAAAGGCATCAATCAATAAATAAATCAATATGCGATAAATCAAAAAGTCCTTGGAATTATGTGGTAAAGGTCATTGCAAATGTGATATTAGACAATGAGGAACCACAATCCATTAAACCATACGTAAAGATGTTACCATAAGGGAAGGTGTCTGTGAACTGGTGGGCCGATTGTTCCCGTTCCCTTTCCTTTGGCAACAGCAGTGCAGCAGTTTAATAGCGGCCCGCCACATCTCTTTAATACAAGTAAAAAGGCGCAAAGCACAGTTACCTTGAAAGTAAAACCGATTAGTCCAGAAACTGAAAACTGTAAAAATGCATGTGTAAGTTCATGCATATATACTGGGAGTATATACAAGAGGTCAGTCAGGGCGGCCACCAAAGGAACCAAAAGCAGGGTCCAGCAAGCTAAAACAACAACAAGGAGAGGGGCGCCTCTGAGTATAAATCATAAATACATTTTATTAAAACAACAATATCCACTCACATGGAAGTTGGAGAAGTTGCATTAGGGTCGGTTGGCTGGGCTGGAGAGATGCGGTGGAACTACAGGTCACAGCGGTTCCTGCAGGGCATGCCAGGTCCAAAGAGGATTAGTTCTTGCAGCCGGGTTCAGTCTCTTGCAGCGAGCAGTCCAACACAAATCCTGCTGGGTTGGGAGCCAGGTTATGTCCCAGATGCACAGATAGGGGTTCCAGGGAAGGAAGGGAGAGATGTGTAGGACGCCAGAGCATCCGTTCAGCCGTGCTGCTGCTCACTGATAGAATGGTGTGAAGCCTCTAGGAAGGGAAAAGGCCGGCCGAGCCGAAGATCTCAAACGAGGCTTGGAGAGCAAGTACAGCGTGGCGCCCGGTGATGACGTCACACGCATGCGACGCGTTTCAGAATAGGCTTGCCATTGGTGGACGAATGGCCGCATTCCTTTGTCAAGCATCGTTGCTTGACAAAGGAATGCGGCCATTCGTCCACCAATGGCAAGCCTATTCTGAAACGCGTCGCATGCGTGTGACGTCATCACCGGGCGCCACGCTGTACTTGCTCTCCAAGCCTCGTTTGAGATCTTCGGCTCGGCCGGCCTTTTCCCTTCCTAGAGGCTTCACACCATTCTATCAGTGAGCAGCAGCACGGCTGAACGGATGCTCTAGCGTCCTACACATCTCTCCCTTCCTTCCCTGGAACCCCTATCTGTGCATCTGGGACATAACCTGGCTCCCAACCCAGCAGGATTTGTGTTGGACTGCTCGCTGCAAGAGACTGAACCCGGCTGCAAGAACTAATCCTCTTTGGACCTGGCATGCCCTGCAGGAACCGCTGTGACCTGTAGTTCCACCGCATCTCTCCAGCCCAGCCAACCGACCCTAATGCAACTTCTCCAACTTCCATGTGAGTGGATATTGTTGTTTTAATAAAATGTATTTATGATTTATACTCAGAGGCGCCCCTCTCCTTGTTGTCGCCACATCTCTTTAGCCATTCTTCTCAGTGAGACATCTTTGCGTCTGTGGGCAGTCGCACATTCATGTTGTATGACCTTTTATCTGTTTTGTTTTGCAGTCCAGCACAGCCATCCCGACGTCACTTTCCCACACCGATGCCCCTCTCCAAGCCAGGTATGTGAATGTTCTGTGGGAAAAGTTTTATTTGAAATGTTGCAGTCTTGTCTTGGATAAACCAGGGTAGAAGTTTTATCAATGAGAGCAAATGCATACAGCTGTGTCTCTTTTCATCCCATTGTCAGTGCGCACAAGACTTCAGTGCTTTGATGAACCAGCTTCTTTACTCAGTGTAAAGTTCAGTAACCTTTATCAGCCAATGGGAATTCACTATTCATTGTTTAAACTATTCTACAGTAAGAAATGATGAAATTTGGTTGACCATTATGAGTTTCTTCACTATAACATGACATTTATTTAACCACCTGACCATCTGGAAGGTTTACCCCCTTCATTGCCAGGCCATGTTTTGCCATTCGGCACTGCGTTACTTTAACTGCCATTTGCACATTCGTGCGACACTGTACCTAAATAAAATGTATGTCCTTTTTTTCCCGCAAATAGAGCTTTTTTTTTTTTGGCGTATTTGACCACCTCTGCGTTTGTTTTTTTTTTTTTCTTTTGCGCTATAAACAAAAAAAGACCGTCAATTTTGAAGGAAGGAAAAACAATATTTTTTTACTTTCTGCTATAAGACACATCCAATAAAATAACTTGAAAAAAATTGAATTTCTTCATAAATTTAGGCCAATATGTATTCTGCTACATATTTTTGGTAAAAGCGTATATTGATTAGTTTGCACAAAAGTTATAGCATCTAAAAACTATGGGATATATATATATATTTTTTTTTATATAGAAATGGCAGCGATCAGTGACTTATAGCGGGACTAGGATATTGCAGAGGACACTAACTGACACTTTTTGGGGACCAGTGACACTTATGCAGTGATCAGTGCTAAAAAAATATGCGCTTTCACTGTACTAATGACACTGGCTGGGATCGGGGTTAATATCAGGGGCGATCAAAGGGTTAACTGTGTGCCTAACCTGTTTTACTACACTGTGTGGGAGGTGCATTTACTAGGGGAAGACATTGATCCATGCGCCTGCTTTGCAGGGACACATTAAATTTCTTCCCTCCTGTCAGAATGCTGTTCTGCCTCTCTCTGCTTGATGACCGACAGGTGCCGGCGGACATTGAGTCTGTGGTCCCTGCCGCTCGACTCCCGCTGTGTGTAATCACAGCAGGAGAAAGGCGACGGCGGCACGCATTCTATGTGGAAGAGCCGGATCACGAAAATATACGTGATCTGGCGCAGAGGTGCCACCCTGTAGTAGTAAAACTTTTACAGGGCGGACCTTAAGTGGTTAAAGGATCAATCCCAAGCCCTTATTTTTCAGTTCTAGGTAGATGGTGTTCTAAAGTATTTTAACTTTTGCAGCCATTTTGGGATAACATCTACTTTATATTTGTTACATGTTGGCATTCACATAGCATGTTTTAAGAATAAAATTATTGCTGCTTCTCGTTTTATATGCTCAACAGAAAAATCATACTTAGTTCTCCCTTTCTATGTATAACTTAACCTGTATTGCACTGGCAGATTTCCTTTTCAAAAAATTCCAACATATAAACGGCGCCAACCATAAACAAAAGTTTGCACGTATTGATGTAACAGCTGCCCCTTTAAAGTGGTTGCAAACCCTTATACACCACTTTTACCTACTGGTAAGTAATTGGGCTTCCCTTTAGGTACTGGAAATATCTCCTAAACCTGCACGGTTTAGGAGATATTTGCCATATACGCTTGCTCTGACATCATCAGTAGCGTGCCGTGACCGTCGGCTCCAGTGCGCATGCGCGGGAGTGATGTCACGCGACTCCGGCCAGTCACAGTCTCTGTGACTGGCCGGAGTCCACGGCCCCGGAAGGAAGAAAGGTGAAGATGGACGGGGACATCGAGGGCTTCGTTTGCAGGTAAGTGGCACATAATGGGCTAGTATGCGATGCATACTAGCCCATTATGGATTTACTTCGCAGGGAACAAAAGAGAAAGTAAAACCCATCAGGTCCAGGGCCGAGCACTTGCATGTGATCACTGCATGAGAAATGACATGCAAGTCCGCATGGTTAGCTGCAAGAATTGGCAGCCTTCCATTGCATTCAATGGGGCTGCCTACTCACAGCTAACCACTGTAACCCCACTGGGGTTCACACAAATAATTGCAAGCAGGGTATATTTACAAGTGTGAATGCTCCCTTATAGTGGATGATTCACAGCAACATATCCCAAAGCTGAAGTAATATTTTTTGTGCAGGATCTTGGCATTTTTGTTCCCAGCTCATCTACCAGCTATTGCACTATTGACTGGCACAATTGGCAGCCATTGCAAAGGGTTTCCCTCTCTTCTGTATCTTCTCTTTTCTTTGTTTTTTTTTTTTTGTTTTTTTCTTTAGTGAAATGAGGATTTTAGGTGAAAATACTAGAGGCTTGTTGGTGACTTGGCTAACTAGTGTCCACCAAGATATCTATTTTGTGACTGACCCTTTAAATAATATCCATCCTTCCCAGGATTTTTAATTTTTCACATGTTTTGTTGCTTTGCATGCTGCATCACTCAGTAATTTTATTTTTATTTGTTTCCTTTGCTGCATGGTGACCATGATGACATCATTTTTTTATTTTTTTACCTGATTGTATTCATTCCCTTGCCCTCTGCCTTCACCGACTCACTTTGTGCCACCACCCCCCCTTCCTGCCCGTTCTGTGTATAACCTATCTTGGTGGCAGGAGAGAGAAAGATCAATCTGGTCCGGTACCTGATGTCTGGCTACATTAGTGATCCCGTACTGGACACTTTTTCAGAACACGCACACGCTCTCTCTGCCAGCCTCCAAGACAGGGCCGATCAATTTCCATCTTTTCTGTCTCTGCCCATCCCTACCTGCCTTCCAGAGAGGGCTCCAAAGAGACCAGGTTAGTATTCCAGCTCACTGGTGGTGTTTAGTAATGATTTAGGCCCCCCGTAGGTCCACCCAGTAGTTTTGGTTTCGTGTTTTAATGACAGAATATTTAATACTGCCTTGCTTTTCTCCGACAGTTCCGGCCACCAAACTCAATCCTATGAACAAGACAAGTCTCGGGCAGAGCGTCAGCAAATACGACCTGTTGGTGTGGTTTGAGATCAGCGAACTTGAGCCAACGGGAGAGTAAGTACAAACACAGCACAGTTATTAAAAGGGGCTTATTTATATAGTCAGCTGTTGACCTATCTTTGGTGCTTTGTCTCAGGTACATCCCGGCCGTGGTAGATCACTCTGGAGGACTGTCCTGTCAAGGAACCTTCCTGCTACATCAGGTATGGTACATGAAGCAGTAAAAAGAAAAAAAAAAATCAAACAGTGAAGTACCTCCATTGCTATCTTAAGGGTGAAGTTATCCCTTAACATTCAGAAAGTTAAAGAGGAGCTCCAGTCTTCCCAAAAAAAATAAATTAAAAGTCAGCAGCTACAAATACTGTATCTGCTGTCTTTTAATAAAAGGACACTCACCTGTCCATGGATCCAGCGATATCGGCATCCAAGCCAATTCTTCAATCGGTTTCAGGTGCAGGCGCCGGCATCTTCACCAAGGGAAACAGTCAGTGAAGCCTTAAGACTTCACAGCCGGTTTCCTACTGCGCATGCGCGAGTCACGCTGTGCTTTCTGGATGGTACCGCCATCTTCTGGGACCTGTGTGTGTCCTAGAAGACAGTGGCGGGAAGGAGGAGGGGCTGGACAAGCTTGTAGATCACCATGGCGATCTTACCTGGAAGTTGGAGCAGGTACCTGTCAAAACCTTCTGCGAAGAAGCAGAGCTTCCCCTTTTGGGTGAAGCTCTGCTTTAAAGTGGTTGTAAAGTCAGAAAGTTTTTTTATCTTAATTCAATCTTATTTTATTGAGAAAGAAAAAGTGTACAGTATACAGTAATGTAATACAAAAACACATAAAAGTAGAAATAGATATCATTGCGATATTGGTAACATATCATCTTATGTCTTAAGCAATTTGTGAGCTTTTATTGATTTGGTGTGATATTTAGCCTGCGTAGCTATACCGTCTAAACTGAGTAGAGTGCAGGTGAGCACCACTATCCACTCACTGAGTGGCGTCCACCTATTGCAAACAAGCTAGGGCTATTGTTGCTGTGCTAAATGTTTTTTCTCTGATGGGGAAGCTCAGTGTGTGTCACATTACTTGTCTGATGAGATTAGAGAGAATGATTTAGGTAATCGTATAGCGTTGTAACATATAAGGGGAGAAAGAGAGAAAGAGGGGTGGGAATAGAGGGGACAAGGGAGAAAGGGAATACAGATATTAAGAGAAAGACATTCCACCCTGGTCACACAGTTGCATTGGTGGAGTCCTCTGTAGCCCATGGAATAAATTCAGCGGAATAGCGGAAGATAGACCACGAGGTCCAGGTCTTGGAAAATTGTTCCTCCTTACCCGTTTCCTGCGACAACATCCGTTCCAGACTATTAATTTGGTCCACTTCAATTGCCCAATCTCCCAGGGAAGGCATGCTCGTCGACTTCCAATGTCTGGGCAGTACCGTTCTAGCTGCCGCTAAAAAGTGACGCAGAACGTCTTTTTTGACCGATTTAAGCGGGCCAGGGAGCATAGATAGCAGGGCCACCTCAGGAGAGGATGCAACCGAGGTCGCCATGAGTCTGCAGTACAGATCGAGGATCTTTTGCCAGAACCTCCGCACAGGGGGGCACTCCCACCAAATGTGGAGTAGGGTTCCCTTTGATGACAAACAACGCCAGCAGGTATCCGGGAGTGTCGGGTTTATCCATCGTAATGTTGAGGGGCATCTATACCAACGGGTCAGTAATTTGAATCCCTTTTCTTGCGATTTGGAGGCTAAGGATATTTTGTGAGTCAAAATGAAGCATTTTTGCCAATCTACAGGTGAGATGGGGTGACCCAATTCTTCCCTCCAGGCCTGTGTGTATGGGGGGAGGTCAGGATTATAGACTATATGTATGAGAGAGTATAGTTGAGAGACCACATGCGTAGGAGGGTCAATCTGGAGCAGCATGTTCTCCAAGTCTGTTGTATCAGTAAGTACATCAGGTAAGGATGGGAAGGTTCGAATAAAAGATAGCACCTGTTGCCTCTGCAGCCAGTGCGTCGAAGCATGGGAAGGTGGGCCGGTGGGAACGTCTTGAGTCAGAGAAGGATCTGAACGCAGAACTTGGGCAAGTCGTCTGTGGTCCTTCTTGCACCAAGGGCCAAAACTCTCTACTTGTAGGGCTGGTGGAAAAGCCGGAGTTCCAAACAGTGGAGTCATGGGTCCTTTCAGAGGAGATAGGGTCTTGGAGGAATTCATTCGGGTCCAAATTTGTATAGTTTGTCGGGTGAGGTCGCTCAGGGGTAATCCCCCTTTTAGGAATTCAGTAGGCGTCCACGGTAGTGCGCGGAGATCTATTGAATTGAGATGGCTCTCTATTTGTACCCATAATTTGGTGGAGGAATGATGGAACCAGTTAACTATACGTGTTAGTACTGCTGCTCTATAATATATAGAGGCATCCGGAGCTCCAGCTCCACCACGAATCTTGGGAAGCGACAGCGTCTCATAGCGTATCCGAGGACGAGCCCCCGCCCAGATAAAGGAGGAGAACAGTTGGCGGAGTTTCTTAAAGAACCAGGAGGGTATTGAAATGGGAATTGTCTGGAACAAGTAAAGAAACCGAGGGAGGACGTCCATTTTTAGAGCATTCACTCTACCTAGCCACGATAGGCGTTTTTTCGTGTAGTTTGATAGAACGGTCTTGGTTCTAAGCAGAAGGGTAGCATAGTTCAGAGAGAACAATTGGGACCTTTCTGTGGGTATTTGGATTCCGAGGTAACGGATGGAAGTGGAGCCTGTTTTAAAGGGAAACTTGATGGAGACTTGGCGGAGGGCCTCCTGTGATAAAGAAATGTTCAGTATTTCTGACTTAGTATGATTCACTTTGAAATTGCTCATCTTCCCAAACCTCGTGAATTCCTGCATAATATGTGTTAAAGATAGGTGGGGTTGGGTTACAAACATTAGTAGGTCATCCGCAAAGAGAGCCAGTTTGGAATGAATAGGGCCTATCGATACACCAGAGATGTTAGGGTTATTGCGCAAGGCAATTGCCAGGTGTTCCATAACAAGGACATATAGAAGGGGAGATAAAGGACAGCCTTGTCGTGTCCCGTTATGGATGGGAAATGAGGGTGATAATGAGCCGTTCACCCGTATTCTAGCAGAAGGAGAGGCGTAAAGGGACATAATTCGGGATAGCATTTTGGGGCCTAGACCTATCTGTTTCAAAGACATCTGGAGGAATTGCCAGTCCACCCGGTCAAATGCCTTTTCCGCATCGACCGTCAAAAGACATAGAGGGACATCATGGGTGCGTGCATAGTCGGTAAGAAGCAGAGTTTTCAGGGTGTTATCTTTTGCCTCACGACCACTTACAAAGCCCACCTGGTCCAGGTGTATGAGGCGGGGGAGAAGCGGCTTCAACCTAGTGGCTAAAATTTTGGCGTATATTTTCAAGTCCACTCCAATTAACGATATGGGCCTATAATTAGCGCACACAGTAGGGTCCTTATCTGGTTTTGGGATAATAGTAATGTGGGCTTCAAGCGTTTGTGGAGGAAACGCCAAGCCTTCTGATATAGAGTTGAATACTCTAGCCAAGAAGGGGGTCAATAGGGGAGCAAATGTCTTGTAAAATTTAGGGGTGAAGCCGTCTGGCCCCGGGCTTTTACCGGACGGGGTGGCCGCTATCGCCCCCAAGACCTCATCTGTTGTAATTACCTGTTCTAGCTCTTCTACAGTATCGCCGTCCAATGTAGGGAGATCCGTCTCCTCAACATAAGACTGTCTATCGGTGTCAGGTGTAAGGGTAGGGCTAGAAGAGACGCCGGGCGAAAGATTGTATAGTGTGTGGTAGAAATCTCGGAATGTTTGTGATATCTTGGAGGGCTCACTGAGCATTTGTCCAGAGGGGGCCCGAATCTGAGGTATAAATGTGGAAGACGTGTTTGGGTGAAGGGTGCGAGCTAACGGTCTACCGCATTTATCTTGGAATCGGTATTGATGTAATGCAAGTCTGTCCGCATAGGTGCGAGCCGAAGCCTCATATAAGTCCTTGAGTTGGGATCGAGCCGTTGAGACCTCTGTAAGAGTCCCCACCGTTGGAGCTCGTTTATGTTGGGTCTCAAGGTCTCGAAGCTTTTGCATTGCTGAGGTTATTGCGGCTGAGCGAACCTTTTTCAAGCGGGTCCCCATCTGAATAAAGGTTCCTCGCAGGACAGCTTTAAGTGCCTCCCATTGTATGGGTAGCGAGGTAGTGTCTGATGCATGATCTTTTAAAAAATTAGAAATGGTTTCTGAGACCTTTTGGGAGCAGTCAGAGTTTGTGAGGATGGAGTCATTCAGTCTCCACGTCCACTCCCTCACCGGTGTGGAGGGAATCATTAGTGTCAGATATATAGGCGAGTGGTCGGACCAGACCATTGAGTCTATCTCACATTCAGGTGACCAATCTAAACAGCTGTGGTCAAGAAGAAAATAGTCTATACGACTATAAGAGTGATGGACCTGTGAGAAGTGGGTATAGTTGCGGTTTTTGGGGAACAGAACCCGCCATATGTCAATTAGACGTAAATCATATATAGCGCGTTTAAATGCCCTTAATTTAGTAAAGGAGATGGATGAGCGAGATGTTGATGAGTCTAAGAGTGGATCCAGGGGGGCGTTAAAATCTCCGCCTATGATTATTTTACCCTCTGCAAATTCCGACAAGATCCTCATGTACCGCAGAGCAGACGATATTTGATTAGTATTTGGTAGGTAGAGATTGGCAATAGTGAATTTCGTGCCCCATAAGGAGAACTTTACGAACACATACCTTCCCTGGGGGTCCGAGACCTGGTCTATCAGGTCAATCGGAAGCGTTTTGTGGAAGGCAACAGAAACGCCTTTGGTTTTCTGAGATGGGTTTGTACTGTGAAACCATCTGTTAAAGTACCTGTTGGAGCAGGAAGGGGTGGAGTTTGTGTGGAAATGAGTTTCCTGTAACAGTAACACATTGACCTGTTGTTTATGCATTTGGTAGAGGATTTGTCCTCTCTTGGATGCTATATTGAGGCCATTTACATTATAGGAGCAAAATTTCAGGCGAGGATGGGATAGTACTGTGTGGGCCATAGTGGAATGAGAAGAAGAGAGTCAGCTTAGAGACAGCAGAGGGAGGAGGAGGGATGGGGGGGGATTATACGGTGGCAAAAATATACCAGGACAGAACTAGGTAGGGGGGACACCTAAATAAGGAGCCTAACAAGTCTAAGGGGTCCACGAAAACGGGACACCACGTGAAAAATCACGTATAAAGGCACTATCCGTGCCCGGCCTATTGAGGGTGGGAGGTCGAAGTGGAGAGTCTGAGCCGTGAGCCCAGTAGCATGACAGGCATATGCAGCTTACTTGAGGCACATCAGTGTAACAAACATTTAAACAGCAGAACACACATCAGATCGTCTGTGAAGGAGGGTGGCGGTCCGCGCGGGCAAATGACTCCGCACAAGCCCACCCTCCCTCCTTCACAGAGGAGACATCAATCCGCAAAATAACCTCCTGGGAAGGGGGAGGTAAACATTTTCAACATATGCTATCCATAGACCCCAACAGGGGTCCCGGAAACAATTCTGTGTAATAATACTGAAATCAGTAACAATGTGTAATAACATTTTAAGGTGAGAGTAAGCAGTGTATGAGAAACCGTATACGGAGAGCTAGAGGTGTCCATGTGGATAATGGCAAGAGACCGTGGACCCATCCAGTCCATCCATCGGCCCCTCTCCCTGTATCCAGGTGGAACATTTCCCCTAGGTACCTAAATATAAGGCCATTGTGGTAAAATATGTTAGAAACTCAATAATAGCCTAACTAAATCAAACATCAGAAATTTGCAGTCCTTTAGCCTCTCCCGAACCCCAGCCAGGTACAATACACTAGCGAAGGGCAGGGAGAAGGCCTGCCTATGTATTGCTCCCTCTATCCTGAGACATTGGGTTACGGAGCAGGTCATCTTGTCTCTTAGTGTAACATAGCTTGCTGAAATCCGGTGGAACAAAGGAGGAAAAATGTAAAAATGTAAAAAGGGAAAAACAAAAAACAAACAACAACAAAAACTCCAAAAATTCTGTAGAGAGGTGGTGGGGATTCCAAACCTTGACCTGATCAAGAGACAAGAGAGGAGCAGCGCACTTAGAGGGTGCTAGTCATGTGGGGAACGTTGAAATGGCTTCAAGTAACGTCTTAAAGGTACCTTAAGCTTCTGGGGAGGTAGGCCGACGTATTCTGGGGCCTATAGAATGTGATCTGGACCTCGGCTGCCTGCGTCGTTGTGGGAGAGGGTCCCGTATTTGCACCCTAATGCGGTCATCCGGCGGGTCCAGCCAGTTCGGTACCTCAATTGGGTCTTGTTCCAGAAAGCTGAAAAAGGCTGGGAGTTGATCCGGGTCGGAGAGGATAAATTTGTGCTCAGCTCTGGTCACCTTAATACTGAAGGGGTGTCCCCACGTATAAGTTGCTCCGGTTTGGCGTATCAGATCTAGTAGTGGGCGGACCATTCGGCGCATGTGGAGAGTGTTGCGAGAGAGGTCTGGATATAAGTTGATAGTAGAACCATCGAAGTCCACGGGACCCAAACGCCATGCCTTGCGCATAAGTTCTTCTTTAAGGGTGTAATAATGAACCCTGCAGAGGACATCGCGTGGGCGGTCACTTTGTTCTCTCCTCGGCCCCCCCACTCTGTGCACCCGGTCTAATTCAATGGGAGATGAAACCTCTCTGCCCAGGACTATGTTGAGGATGGCAATGACGGAAGGTTTTAAGTCTGTACCCGCTGTGGCCTCCGGTATGCCCTGTAACCGTATATTATTCCTGCGGCTCCTATTTTCTCCGTCTTCTATGCGTAATTGATGTTGTCTTATACGGTGCAAGTGCTCCCTGGAGGCCTGTTCAAGGGATGTGATGCGAGCTGCATGATCAGATTGAATGTCAGTTAAGGCAGACACTGCGGTCTTATTAGTCGAGACCTGCTGTTGGAGGGCCTGGAGGTCTTTGTGGAGTGAAGTCTCCATTTTGATCGCCCAGGACTCAAACTCCGCTCTGAAGGCTGCCAGAAGGGTCGAGGTCTCGGATCTATTCGCTCCTCCTGAAGCTTGAGGGGCCACATCTCTAGGACCCGTGTCCGAAAGAGGGGCAGCAGGGGTCTCAGACCTGGATGCCACAGCTGAAGAACCATCCGAATCCTCGCTGCTGTCTGTCGCCGGCTGAGTGGGAGGAGGAGGCTTGCTTTTCCCCGGGTTTCGAGCGGACGTCATCTTATCTTTGGGAGTGCGGGAATCAGACTGGGATGTGCGGAGCAGGTATCGTTGGATTGTGCCCTGTTGTAGGTCCGTGGACTCAGTAGATCGAGCACTGTGTGTGGACATGCTTTTCAAAGATGTGCGACGACTGAAAAATAGCCTGTCAGCTCCGGGCAGTTACGGAGCTCAGCAGCTCATTGCTTAGCCATACATGGTCTGTCCTGCTTCTTTGCAAAGTTGTATGGATGGGGACCACTGGTGGGCGCCGATCCCGCTGGGCCTCTCTTGTGGCTGTGTAGAGAGCGATCCAGGCTCAGAGGGGTAAGAATACCAGGAGCCTATGTAGATACAGCAGCTTGGGTGGAGCAAGATGGCCGCCACTTGTGTTCAGGGCCGTGGTGACATTTCATGTACTTATGG
The DNA here is from genome assembly GCF_042186555.1 of Aquarana catesbeiana. Classification (NCBI taxonomy): domain Eukaryota; kingdom Metazoa; phylum Chordata; class Amphibia; order Anura; family Ranidae; genus Aquarana; species Aquarana catesbeiana. The sequence continues at coordinate 243,594,395 of NC_133333.1, forward strand.
GGGTATATGCTTGCTAGTACCCCTTCTACGGCCACAGTCTGTCAGATCAGGGTGTCCCCAGGTGGTGGGTGAGGCTAAGATTAGGCCCAAAGGAGACAGGGGGCTGCCAGGGTGTAGCAAGATGGCCGCCACAATCAGTCTCTGGAGCCAGGGCAGCACCACAAGTACATGCTGGGGTGATTGTTCACTAAATACCCTGTCGGGGGTCTCAATTAGCCAGGCCAAGGTATTTCTGTGGTTGGCGGGGGCTCAGATTGGGCCTAGGAGAGTTAGATAGGCCGCTGGGTGTAGTAAAATGGCCGCCGGCACTTACCAGGTCCCTCTGGCAGGCCTCCTAGAGCGATATGGAGGGGATCACAGGCCCCCAGTAGCAGGCTGGATGTTCCCAATGTTTGTGGAGGAGGTAGGGCATGTGTAGCGGCCGGGGACAGGGCTGGCACGGTCTCTGGGTGCAGCAAGATGGCCGCCGTTCCCCGTGAGTAGGCCGGAGCCGCGGCCTTTCCTAACAGTCGGCCCGGAGCTCCGCGATCGCCGCGGACGCCGCGATCTCGGCGTCAAACAGCTCCCTCCTTGTCTGCACCGCTGTCTGAGGCACACGCAGGGTCGGTGCTGGTCTGTGGGTGGGTATATCTCCAGGTGTGCTCTATAGGTTTTTTTATCTTAATGCTTTCTATGCATTAAGATAAAAAAAAAACCTTCTGTGTGCAGCAGCCCCCCTTGGCCTCCCTAATACTTACCTGAGCCCCATCTCTCTCCAGCGATGTCCACGAGTGCCTCAGCTGTCCAGGACTCTCCTCCTGGTTCGCTGACACACAGCAGCGGCGCCATTGTCTCCCATTTCTGTCAATCAAAGTCAGTTAGCCAATCAGGGGGGAGAGGGGGTGGGGGCAAACCAGAGCTCCATGTCTGAATGGACACAGGGAGCTGTGACTTGGCTTGGGTGCCCCCATAGCAAGCGCCTTGCTGTGGGGGCACTCGACAGGAGGGAGGGGCCAGGAGAGCCGAAGAGGCACCCGAGAAGAGGAGGATCCGGGCTGTTCTGTGCAAAACCACTGCAACAGAGCAGGTAAGTATAACATGTTTGCTATTTTTAAAGAAATTAAAACAAGACTTTACAATCACTTTAAGGATATTGTATAGTTTTGGTATTCTGTAGACTGTTTAAAATCTTTCTCTGTACATTTCTGATATTTCGTAATAAACAGGAAGAGTTGTATCTTTTATCCTGGAAAAAAAAACAGTTCTTGATGTCAAGACACTTTGCCTAGGCATAGATGAGGTCACCAGCCTGCTGCAAGCAGAGAGAAACCTTTCCTCAGTCTCCTCTCCCTCAGAAATCAAGGGCACTGTACATAAAATAATAATTTTCTAGCAAGTCATACGGTGAAAGGGAGCATCAAGGGCCTGATTTGTTTGCACAGCCATGAATTTACATGATTATTTAAATGCTGAGCTGGCATCTTGCACCATCGGAAAGTAGATGGAGTCTCTGTATGATGCCTAAACAAAGATGGTTCTGTCAAAGGTAGATTAAAGGATAAGTTCACCTTTAAAAAAAAAAAAGATTATAATAAATGCACTTTTTTTGCAGGTAAAAAAATGTACATTTACTATTTTTTTTTCTTAGGATCCTGTAAAGCAGGACAGTCAGTGTAGCTGTCTGCCTGTACCACAGATATGGACAGACAGTTACTGAATGACAGGAAGCTAAATGGACTATGAGAGCGCTCACCAGCCCCCTCGCAGCTCATTGAGAACTTGTAGGCATTAAATAAAAATAAAATAAGTGTGCACACCCTCTTTTATAACTGGGGATGTAGCTGTATTCAGAATTAAGCATGTTCAGAATTAAGCAATCACATTCAAACTCATGTTAAATAGGAGTCAGTACACACCTGGCATCATTTAAAGTGTCTCTGATCAAGCCAAAATAAAGTTAAGCTGTTCTAGTAGGTCTTTCCTGACATTTTCTTAGTCGCATTGTACAGCAAAAGCCATGGCCGGCAGAGAGCTTCCAAAGCATCAGAGGGATCTCATTGTTAAAAGGTATCAGTCAGGAGAAGGGTACAAAAGAATTTCCAAGGCATTAGATATACTATGGAACACAGTGAAAACAGTCATCATCAAGTGGAGAAAATATGGCACAACAGTGACATCACCAAGAACTGGACGTCCCTCTAAAATTGATGAAAAGATGAGAATAAAACTGGTCAGGGAGGCTGCCAAGAGGACTACAGCAACATTAAAGGAGCTGCAGGAATATCTGGCAAGTACTGGCTGTGTGGTACATGTGACGACAGTCTCCCGTATTCTTTATATGTCTGGGATATGGGGTAGAGGGGCAAGACGGATACCATTTCTTAAACATCCAAGCCTGGCTAAATCTTAAAAAACTCATCTGAAGTCTCCCAAAAGCATGTGGGAAAAATGTGTTCTGGTGTGATGAAACCAAGGTTGAACTTTTGGCCATAATTTCAAGATATGTTTGGCGCAAAAACGACACTGCATATCGCCAAAAGAACACCATACCCACCGTGAAGCATGGTGGTGGCAGCATCATGCTTTGAGGCTGTTTTTCTTCAGCTGGAACAGGGGCCTTAGTCAAGGTAGAGGAAATTATAAACAGTTCCAAATACCAGTCAATATTGGCACAAAACCTTCAGGCTTCTGCTATTAAGCTGAACATGAAGAGCAACTTAATCTTTCAGCATGAACATGACACAAAGCATACATCCAAATCAACAAAGTAATGGCTTCACCAAAAGAAGATTAAAGTTTTTGAATGGCCCAACCAGAGCCCAGACCTGAATCTGATTGAAAATCTGTGGGGTGATCTGAAGAGGGCTGTGCACAGGAGATACCCTTACAATCTGACAGATTTAGAGTGTTTTTGCAAAGAAGAGTGGGCAAATATTGGCAAGTCAAGATGTGCCATGCTGATAGACTCATACCCAAAAAGACTGAGTGCTGTAATAAAATCAAAAGATGCTTCAACAGAGTATTAGTTTTAAGGGTGTGCTCACTTATGCAACCATATTATTTACATTTTTTATTTTTACTTCCCTCCACCTAAAACATTTCAGTTTGTTGTTCAACAGTTATTCAGTTTATAGGTCACATTAAAGGTGGAAAAAGTTTTGGAATGATTTATCTTTGTCTCATTTTTTTTTACATCACGAAAACCTGACATTTTAACAGGGGTGTGTAGACTTTTTATATCCACTGTATGTAGGTAGGAATTGGGGACCTTAAATTGGAAGCTTCTTAGGGGAAGGGACTGATGGGAATGTACAATATGTAAAGCCCTGTGTAAATTGATGGCACTATACAATTCCTGTCATAAATAAATAAGTGAAGCCCCAATGTGGAAGAACCATTGCCAGCTATAGAGTAATTGTCGGGAAAATCAAAGAAAAGATGATGGTAATTTTGTCTTTTTGGCAGCAGAAGCCATTGTTTTAGCTATTTATATGTAATTTGTTGTTACAGGGCATCCAGCGTAGAATCACAGTGACTATAATTCATGAGAAAGGCAACGAATTGCACTGGAAGGATGTACGAGAACTGGTGGTAGGTGAGTGTCACAACGTGCCCCTGTAACTGTACATGCCCACCCTCCATGCAAGTCCCTACTGACAATCTGCCTTCTATGTGTCCTTCCAGGGAGAGTACGGAACAAAACCGAGGTGGACGAGTCTCCAGCAGATGCTGTTCTTTCCCTCAACATCATATCCGCCAAATACCTCAAATCTCACAGCTCCAGCAGGTAATCTATTATGACCGCTGAGGCAAGGCACCCTGGGCAAATTTTTTATGAAGCCAGTAAAAGGTTATACCCACAGGAAGTAAAATTACCTTCAGTTCAGTTAGATCTAATAGAAAATACCAAGTTTTACTAGCTAAGTCTTGGGAGTCCGAAGAACAAAATGTTTACAGTTATTTTGGGCTTCTCTATAACTTTTCACCTACGTGTGTTTAAAGTGTGTGTGGGAGGAGCCTGTATGGAGTTTCTCCCCAGGAGGTACCAGATGGAGGTTTGGGTCACAGTCTACAGGGCACGGGCAAAGTGGGAATGGTTTGACTGGAACGGCTAGGCAGGACTGGGACAGGTTTGTTGAGTGCCCAGGGCAAGAATGCGGGTCTGCGCTTCCAGCGCTCCTAATGCATGCAATGGAACGGGTGTACCATCCTGTGCCCATTCTCAGCACCCTTTGCACCGGCTGTATATGGTTGCCATAGAGCAGGGGTCTCAAACTGGCGGCCCTCCAGCTCTTGTGAAACTTGTGAAAGTCCCATCATGCCTCTGCCTTTGGAAGTCATACTTGTAACTGTCAGCCTTGCAGTGCCTCATGGGACTTGTAGTTTCGCAACAGTTGGAGGGCCGCCAATTTGAGACCCCTGCCATGGAGTGTTTACTACAAGTTTGGCCAATTGCTTGCTTTCTAGCAAATAGAAGGTAGTTGCATATGCCTGTTGTGTTTTTTGTGTCAGCTGTGGGCAGATGGGGTTGAGGATGGGTGATTGGAGCATGTGTGGCATCAGTAGCTGTCAGAGTAGACATGAATCTGCACCCTGCTGGTTGCTAGTCACTGATCTGGAGATTGTGTGTGGTGAAAAGATGCCCTCCCTACCTCTGTGCCCTGGGCAGCTGCTCCTTCTGCCCACTCCTTGTCCTGGCCCTGCAGCCAGGATTACCTGGATAGTTGAGGATGGATCACTGGGTCCTCATTGTCTAGAGCAGTGGTGTCCAAACTATGGCCCGGGGACCGAATGTTGCCCTTTGCTTGCCTTTATCTGGCCCTATTCCACCACTGACATCAATGATGGGGCACCATTCCCCCTATTGACACTATCAATGGGGCACTATTCTTCCCGTTGATACCAACAATGGGGCACTATTCCTACCGTTCATGCCAACAATGGGGCTCTATTTCTCCCATGAAAACCAATGATGGGGCACTGTTGGCCTTCCTAAAGCCTGAAGGACGGGAAATTGGCCCTTTGCTTAGAAAGTTTGGAGACCCCTGGTCTAGAGGCTTGGGGTCACTGCACAAGGGTAGAACCAGTAGTACTTTAGAAGGGTGCCAGCTGAATATATTCTGAAAATGTGTCTACATCAGAAATTATCCACCCAAGGATTAAATGAGACCTTAAAAAATGTTTTTCTTGTATAAGACATGAAGGTTCCCATGTTTAGATTTTTCTGCAGTGGCCTTAGGTACACCTCTACCTGCATCGGTCTTTAGAGAATACAGTGATGTTCTAAAATTGTGTTAACCCATCAACTCTGTATTTTAAATGGTGCTTTTTAACATCTTCCGTACTACACCTTCAGGGTTAAGTTATTCCTTAACGTGATCCGAGGATTAATTTTCAAGTGATTATCATCTTGCTTGTTTTTTTATTTGCCACATTTATGTTGGATTTAATTTGCGTGGCTTCTTTTTTTTTGCTCTCCTCTCCTTTACCCGCTGAAGTTTCGTCTGCGCTCTGGGCGTCCTCCATTTTGTCTCCCTGAATGTCTCTGTCACTAATAGCAGCTTCTTCTTCTGTGTTTTACAGGCTGTTTCTTGATAAGGACATGCCTAGGTATTTTATGTTTTGCTTCTCCCCCCCACCCCCCACCCCCATTACCACCACCCTGCACATAAAGATTCTTCAGTCTCTCACAGAATACTTTATGTCTCCACCCCCTGCACTGGCTTGCTCCACCCCCCAATAGCGCTTCTGCACTAAATAGCTAGGTGGTAGCATTTAAATGGCAGCATCAAAGACACTATCATCAAACATTTTTTTCTACAATGCAGATTCTAATGGAATATCATGCAATTTGTGGTTTTAAAAAAGAATGTTTCGTTTTCTCAAATTTAGGAGAAAATATAAAAAATGTGGTGAAATTTAGATGAGTTTTAGGGTTCAGTGGACTTTAAATTGCTTCTAAGGTTAAGGGAAGATCCTTTTGGCTATCTTGGACCTGTTCTTGTCCTTAAAAATGCCCCCTCATTTGCTGGAAACATGAGTCTTGATATTGAAGAACAGAGGAGCCCTTAATCTAAAGCCCCTTTCACATGGGCTTAGTTGAAGCAGCAAAAGCAGGTGGTTGTGCTTTTTTAATGCATTCAGCTGGCAGTAAAACCCAGCAATGGCCGACCTAACACCCCAGTACACATCATCAAAGCCGCAAGGCTTTGTATTGTGGCTCAACAAAAATAAGTAGGGTATGTGACATTCGTCACATGGTACCGCCTGCCAACATAGCCCATAGGAGAGACTAGTGCTGTGCCCTAGGCCTTTTGATGAACGCCGGAACGCGTAAATGCTTAAATATTTTCTATGGTGAAGCTGTCAAGTTCTGGCCTGTACTTTCTATGGATCTTTTGTGAGCTTAATTAGCCAGAGCACTGTCTACTCTACACTCCAACTATACTATATAGCGGTAGAGCTTGGGTGAGGTTTTCTCTCGCCTGCCAACATAGCCCATAGGAGAGACTGGTGCTGTGCCACAACGTGTCTAATAGAAATGGCTGCAGCATGATGAATAGGAATTTTGGAGTGATATTCCCTCTCCAAACAGGCATGCAGGTGGCGGCCACTGCAGATCCAGTAGTCAGTAGCATTGCCCATGTGGGAGGGGCCTAACCCCTCTAACCCTTTGCTTATCAGCAAAGTCATGTGATTATCATATCAACATGGATTAGTGGTCATTTGGTTTTGTTAGGAAACAAAGCCATGTGATTTTATTCCCAAGCTTATTTCACATAAAAAGCCATGTGATCGTCATTTTATTAGCATGGCATGGCATAGTGGTCATTTTGCTTTGTTAAAAAACAAAGCCATGTAATTCATTTTTTTTTTTTTTTCCAGCTTATTTCAGGCCTCTTTCACGCGCGTCAATTTTTTTAGGTGCACCCGATCGGACCATACATTGCCCTCTGTGGAGCGACATCTGAGCCGATCCGCTAAAAACAGATGGATGGGGGGGGATCCGTTCCCTATCCGTCTGGTGGATTGGAGCAGATGACAGATGGATGTAAACAGACAGGTGGGCCGTTTACATCCGACCTCCCATAGAGGAGAGCGGGCTGTGCCTGTGCAGAACGTTAACAGACCTGTCATCTGCCTGCTCAGCGGGGATCAGCAGACGGATTCCTCCCCACTGAGCAGGCAGATCCACAGCCGGAGTCCCGCCCCATTGTGAAAATAGTTTTGGATTGCAAAATTGGAAACCAATTTCAAATTTTTGTTTCAAAGCTGGAATCAATAACTACACTAAATAAACTGTTTTGAAGCAAACATTCCACTCGCCTCTAAGACCCCTATTGTTATTTTTGAAAAAAAAAAGATGACTTCTGTAAAATCAGATTTAGTGAAATCACTCCACTCGTCCCTACTTCCTCATTAATTCAGGAAAAAAAAGAAAAGATGGCAGCTTCTTTTGTAAACAGGAACATACACTACCTTTATGGTTTTACTATGCCCATTCCCCAACTGTCCGGTACATGTGCATATATTTGAAAAAATTTTAGCCCCACTTCAAGGCTACTCCTCTTTTGCATGAGCTGGTTTAATCATAGGTTTGATAAAAAATAAAAACAGAAATACAAATTCAGCAATGCAGTAGAGATGTTCTGATGCAGATTTTTTATTAAGTCAGTTAGCAATTGAGTAGTTGGGTACAGTTTATAAAAGTTTCAGATAATGATTTGCAAATTAGCTGCTGCCTTGTTGCAAGGAAAGTGAGCAAAATTATCTGCCGCTTTGGTGATAGTGTCATTTATTCTGCTTTTGTAGCAGTAGATAAATTTAAACATATTAGATCTAGTATAAAGGTATAATAATAACATGTATTTGATTTTTTTTTTTTTTTTTTTTTTAATTGTCTTTTTTTCTCTGGGTTGACTACTTCTGCCATTTCTTCCTCTGCCATTAGTTGCAATAAATAAGTAGATCACATCTTTTGAGGTGAATTTAGAGTTTGTACAGTACAGGATCACTGCATCACTTTTATAGTGCTTGGTACACTATATTGTCCATCTAGACAGACAAACCGCTCCCTGTGACTCCTGTGCTCTCAGGTCGTAGCTGTATATAGTTAACAGAAGCAATTAGTATGTAATTAAACTCAGGAACACATGACTTAATATTTGCAGCTTGACAGTCTGTATATGTCGAGGCTGCATTCATTTTCTTTTTACAGTCATTCTTTCCTTTATCTTCTTATGCTGATCCTGCCGGGAACACACTTCTCTCCTTCGGTGACAATGCTCGGTCAGCACACTGTAGTAGGAGGTGCTGAGTTTTCATAGCAAGTGTGTTAAGATTGCAGAACACCTCCCCTCATCTTATTTCCGTAATTTGCAGGAGGTGTTCTGTAGTCTGCTGGGATGAACTGAGCAGAGCTGATGAAGCTGCTTAAGATTTCAGTGGAGTGCAGGCAGACAGCACAGAAAGTTATCAGCTGTCAAGATTTCTTACAGAATCAACAGGTTTTTGCATTTTTCAAACAGATACAGCAAAATACTTTTCGTGGTATACAGTGGGGGAAATATTTCATCCCCTGCAGATTTTGTAAGTAAGAAATGAAGGTTCTATAGTTTATATCATAGATGTATTTTGAATGATAGAGACAGAATATCAACCAAAAATCCAGAAATAACACATGATACAAATGTTATAAATTGAGTTGCAGTTCAGTGAGTAAAATATGTATTTGATCCCCAAGCAAAACATGACTTAGTACTTGGTGGAGAAACTTTTGTTGGCAAGCACAGAGGTAAGATGGTTCTTGTAGTTGGTCACCAGGTTTGCACACATTTCAGGAGGGATTTTGGTCCAATCTTCTTTACAGATCTTCTCTAAATCCTTAAGGTTTCTTGGCTGTCACTTGGAAACTCGAAGTTTCAGCTCCCTCCATAAATTTTCTATAGAATTAAGGTCTGGAGACTGACTAGGCCACCCCATGACCTTATTGTGCTTCTTCTTGAGGCACTCCTTTGTTGCCTTGGCGGTGTGATTGGATCATTGTCTTGCTGGAAGACCCATGCACGACCCATTTTCAATGCCCTGGCAGAGTTCTGGCTGAGAGGAAGAGGTTCTCGCCTAAGATTTTACAATACATGGCCCCCGTCCATTGGCCCCTCAATGCAGCAAAGTCAGACCTTTTAGCAGAAAAACAGCCCCAAAGCATAATGTTTCCACCTCCATGCTTGACTGTAAGGATGGTGGTGGTCTTAGGGTCATAGTCAGCATTTTTCTTCAAACACGACGAGTTGAGTTAAATTAAGAGCTCAATTTTGGTCTCATCTGACCACAGCACTTTCTCCCAATCCTTCTCTGAATCATTTAGATGTTCATTGGTAAACTTCAGATGGGCCTATACATGTGCCTTCTTGAGGAGGGGGACCTTGCAGGCCCTGCAGGATTTCAATCCATGGCGATGTATTGTGTTACCAGTGGTTTGTTTGGTGACTGTGGGCCCTACTGCCTTGAGATCATTCACAAGCTCCTCCCGTGTAGTTCTGGGCTGATCCCTCACTTTTCTCATAATCATCCTCACCCCATGAGGCAAAATCTTGCATGGAGCTCCAGACCGAGGGCGATTGTTATTTTGTATTTCTTCTATTTGTGAACTCCAACAGTTGTCTTCTTCTCACCAAGCTTCTTGCTGATGGTCTTCTAGCCCATTTCAGCCTTGTGCAGGTCTGCAATCTTGTCCCTGACGTCCTTTGACAGCTCTTTGGTCTTGCCCATGATGGTGAGGTTTAAAGGGAAGAAAGAGATTCTGTGGACAGGTGTCTTTTATACACATAGTGAGTTGTGGTTAGGAGCACCTTCTTAAATTGACAGGACTAATCTGTCTACCACATGAGCACATATTGTAGCCAGTCTGTGGGAGCCAGAATAATTGCTGGTTGATAGGGGATCAAATACTTATTTTACTCACCGATCTGCAATTCAATCTATAACATTTGTATCATATGTTTTTTCTGGATTTTAGGTTGATATTTTGTCTCTATCATTTCAAATACACCTATAACAATTATAGACCCTTCATTTCTTTGTAAGTGGGCAAACTTACAAAATCTGCAGGGGATCAAATAATCATTTTCCCTACCGTATGTAAACAGATCAAGGGGGGAGCAAATAAGAGGAGTTCATTATTGGGGTTCACACACACACTTTAAATAGATAAGAAAAATATCACTTAGAGGTAGATTTCGTCTTTTAGACATTCTCCAGATATGATGAAAGACCGGCTCTGTTTAAAATAATTGTGTTTGATAAAATGAGAATCGGTTTGGTCTTACAGGTCTTCCTTGCTGTCTGAGAGCCTGGTAGGCTGGTGTATGGTGGTGACATGCAATGAGGTCTGATGACAACCACAACTGCTTATGATCACCAGCCTGGGCCTTTATTTATATATCTCTTCAGAGCATTCACTAAAGTCCATGCCACACAGGTGCTCTTTACAGGTCTAGCCAAGCCAAAACAGATTTATGAAATATGGCAGTGCTCCTTCTTTCACAGGATCCATGCTGTTTTTATGGAGTTAATATCTTTGATCAGTGTTCCTGTATAGTCACATTTTGTGTGTCTTTTGTCACTTGTGGTATGTGTTGGGAGTGGGTGTATTCTGTATTGTACAAGGACAGCGTGGATGTAGAGGTTAACTGATGTTACCACCCTGATTCTCTAGGACCTTTTATCGGTTCGAGGCTGTATGGGACAGCTCCTTGCACAACTCCCTACTCCTTAATAGAGTCACTCCCTATGGAGAGAAGATCTATATGACACTTTCAGCCTACTTAGAGGTACGTAGTCTGCCATCTATCTTCTGCCTGCCTGTCTTATGCTGGCCATACACTATACGAAAAATCGGCCGAACACATTTTCGAAAAACGAACGTTCGACCGTGACCGCAAACGATCGTGCCATCATGTAATGACCGATAAATCGTTCAGTGGACATAAATAATTTTTTGTTCGTTTTTTTTCACATATACCTAGTGCAGACAGTTCGGACGGGAAACACATTAACCTTGTAATTTATCGTACGTTCGACAGAAATTTTCCAAACTTGCCGTTCGTTTTTTTTTTCCCACAAAAACGTCACAAACAATTATCGATTTGTGCCCAGTAACTTGCCGAAAAACGAACGAAGTGTCTATATGAACGATTTTTCGGCTGATTTTTCGTATAGTGTATGGCCAGCATTAGTCTATTAGTTCTTCTGTTACTGCTGTTTTTGAGTGCTTTCTCTCACTGTGACATATTCTATCACTTGTTTGGCTTTATCTCTGTAAAGCATGTTTCAATTCTGCACCTGTGCGATCATTGTAGTTCTCACTCCATCTATTGCTGTGTTTTCATCCCTTCACTCCATTATTCCAGCTTTTCTTTATCTACTACTCCGTCCATCCTTCTATCCTCTCTTTTAACAACATTAACCATCTTATTTTCCTTATCCTGCTTTTCCTCTCTCCACTTCCCTTCCTCTCTCTCCTATTCCTTCTTTTCTTCCTTCCCTCTCTCCTTCCCTCTATCCTTCCCTCTATCATTACTGCCTCACCCCTTCCTTCCTAATTCCTTCTCTTCCCCCACCCTTCTTTCCTTCCCTCTTTTCACCCTTCCCTCCCTCTTTCTCTCCCCTTCCTTCCCCTCTCCCCTATGCTTTCTGTTCTTCCTCCTGCTTTCTTTCCTCTCTCCCCTATTCCTTCTTTTCTTCCTTCCCTCTCTTCTTACTTCCTTCTATCATTCCTTCCTACCTGCCTCACCCCTTCCCCCCTTCCTTTCTTCCCTTCCCCCATCATTTATTCCCTCTTTTCACCCTTTCCTCCCTCCTTCTCTCCCCTTCGTTCTTCCTGTTCTTCCTCCCTATTCCCTTCATCTCTCCCCTATTCCTTCTTTTCTTCCTTCCCTCTCTCCTTACTTCCTCCTATCATTCCTTGCTCCCTGCCTCACCCCTTCCTTCCTTCTTAATTCCTTCTCTTCCCCCATCCTTCCTTTCCTCTTTTCCTCCTCCCCTCCCCTTTGTTCCTCTCTCCCCTATTCCTTCTTTTCTTCCTTCCCTCTCTCCTTACTTCCCTCTATCATTCCTGCCTCACCCCTTTCTTCCTAATTCCTTCTCTTCCCCCACCCTTCTTTCCTTTTATTCCCTCTTTTCACCCTTCCCTCCCTCCTTCTCTTCACTTCATTCCTCTCTCCCCTATTCCTTCTGTTCTTCCTCCCACTTCCCTTCATCTCTCCCCTATTCCTTGTTTTCTTTCTTCCTTCCCTCTCTCCTTACTTTCTCCTATCGTTCCTTGCTCTCTGCCTCGCCCCTTCCTTCCTTCTTAATTCCTCCTCTTCCCCCATTCTTCTTTCCTTTGTTCCCTCTTTTCCTGCTTCCCTCCCCTTTGTTCCTCTCTCCCCTATTCCTCCTTTTCTTCCTCTTCTCTCCCCTTCCTTCTGTCCTTCTTCCCCCTTCCTTCTTTCTTTTTCCCCTCATTAGGCCTCATGCACACTAGGCATAACACAAAGGAAAGATAAACTCCCCAATATAGTCACTAAGTGGTACACTTCAATTGAGTAAAACACCCATTGCTTTATTGAATTTATTGAAATGTTCAATTAAAATGGCAAATCCAATCCCTTCACCAACACTTGTTAAATAAAAAGACAATGTTGTCTTTCTGACAGGAAGCAGCTGCACATTTACCAATCCAAACCACCATTCACTCACAGGGGAATCCAGGTAATGAGTCCTAGTAATCAAGGAATTAGGGGCTTCTGATAATGAAGCAAGTTCATTCATTTAATTGGCCAGAATATGAATCTACTCCATAGCCATTGAAATGAATGGGCACTCAAGCACTAAACATGCCTAGCAATTAGGCATTTTTAAACAAGATTAAATGCATTTGGTCACATTGGGTGTCTTTTTACGCCAGCGCTCCTCTACTGATTGCAATTTTGGTGTGCTCAAATTTCTGCCACTAAATGCCTGCAAATGCCTATGTGTGCACAGACACATAGGCTAACATAGGGGGGCATTTAGGGGCAGAAAAAAAAAAGTCTCACACCTATAAAGCTGGCGTTTGACAGCTGTAGTGTGCATGAGGCCTTACATCCTTCTCTCCCCTCTTGTGTCTTTGTGCTCCCCATTCTCACCCCCACTCTCTCTTTCCTTGAAAGTGCCTTTAGTGTTAAAATTTAGAAATTGAAAGATGTTTACACCATTGCATAATCTTTCCGCTTATCTTTCAGCTTGATCATTGTATCCAGCCAGCAGTGATTACAAAAGATGTGTGTATGGTCTTTTATTCTCGTGATGCCAAAATATCCCCTCCTCGGTCCCTGCGCAGTCTCTTTGGCAGCGGATATTCAAAGACACCTGACTGGTGAGAACTTGTATATTTGATTTTTTTTCTCTGATGTTCACTCACAGGAAAGCTAATATTACCAAGAATTGTTAAAATAGGGTACGGAAATCAGGGCTGCTGTTAGAAATCATGGGATCCCATACTGCCTACCAGACAGGACCTTGCTTTCTCCCCACCCCCCAGAAAATATCAAATGATGTTTTCGCTAAAAATACACTAAAATCATTATTATATGAATTTAATGACCCCCCTCCACTACTCTCCAACATGAAACATCCCCTTGTGTGCTCGTAGCAGTTGCTGGCGGGAGACGAGGGAAGTCGGAAACGCTGCTGGGAAAAGGGGAGCACAGGGGGGGGCCCAAAATGAAGGGGGATGGGGACGCGGATGCTAGAACTGATCCCTTGCAGCACAGCTGGAGGGCGTGAGCAGAGAAGAAGCCAGAAGCGCTGCAGGGGGAGGCAGAAGAGGATCAGTGACTGCAGAAAGGCAGTACCGCTAGCCCTCCTGTTCAGCAGGTGCCCAGGGCCCCCCTTTTGAACTGATGGGGCCCGGGCCCAGTACAGGAGGGCGGGCTGTACTGCCTTATCAGCGGCCCTGGCAACAATCACTCACACCCCAGCTGTAATGTTATCAATTGTACTTGTACTGGTATCTGTGGTAAACATACTCTCTCGTGTGCTTTAATTACAGTAACAGAGTAACTGGAATCTATGAACTGAGTTTGTGCAAAATGGCTGACACAGGAAGTCCTGGTAAGAACAAAACTTTTTACTACTGATATCTTTGTGTTAATATATCTCATATGCTTCTTTGAGCGCTAGCCATCACTTCTATTTACGTTTATTTGAGAGTGGAAGATGCCACCCTTCACAATCCTATTGAATTAGGAGCTGTATTTACTTAAGGATAAGTACAGAGTGTGCCCAATTTGGGATAAAGTACCTACATCATATATATCAGGAAGCTAAGCTACGCACTTTTGATCAACTAAGGGACCTGTTTGGGATACCCAGGACCCGACGCTTCAGATATGCTCAAATGCATCATACGGCAGTAGCGCAGTTTGCTGGCAGAGAGGTTCGGGTTCAAAATACCTCTTTTTGGCTGATCCAACCAAGAGAATTTCCAGGTATTATTTGGCGCTGGGGCCTGGAGATCCTGGGTTGATTGGTGGTAAGGATGGGCTCAGGCGTGTTCGCAACTCCACGTGCCCGCCAGGAAGCTGATACTCCGCAGCGCTAATCACAGGTAGTGAGACATTGCCCGATCTGTGCAGCCGTGGATCGGGAAATGTCTCACTGCCTATGATTAGCGCTGTGGAGTGTCAACTTCCTGGTGGGCGCGGGCATGTGGAGTTGCGAGCATGCTTGAGCTCATCCTTAATAGGTAGGGCAAGGTTTAGATGGATGGCTCTTGCACCAGAGTTGTCGGAAAGAGCTGCGGCAGGAGGTCCTTGATACTTACCTTACCACTGTCATATCCACGACGGATAGGATGATTCAGCTTCGGTACCTCCATCAGATGTATTATACACCGGTTAGAATATTTCATATGCTTAAGAGAGATTCTACAACTTGTCACAAATGACTGGGTGGGGGGGGGGGCCTTTTCTTCACATGGTGTGGTAGTGTACCAAAATAAGGCCTTTATGGTCTAAGGTGACTGAATTTATAGCTGATAAATTTGACCTTCCTAATATATGCTCCCCCTTGTGTTGCCTCTTGGGATTTTTTGAACAAGACGAGTTGGATGTGTATACCAAATAATTTCTTAGGATTCTCTATTTTGGGGTACGGAAGCTCATAGCAAAGAGGTGAATATATACAGAAAATCTGACGTTGGGGATGTGGATGAAGGTAGTGAATGCTGACATCCTTCTATATCGTATGAAGTACAAGGCCTGTGGTAACCCCAAGAAGTTTAGGAAGGTGTGGTTTTGGTGCGTGGACTCGAAAGATATGCTGGAGGGGGAAGGGCATCACTGAGCGGTAAAGGGGTGAGGAGACATTGCAATGATAACAGTGTTTTTTGATAGGCCCTAACTGACGTTAAGGTTAAAACGGCGTTGACGTTGACATTAAAAGTACGGCACACTGATATAAATGATGGGGTACTGGAGCAGCATACTCCATCTGCAAATGGCCATGGTTTTTATGTATATAGTTACACAGGGGGGTGGTCAGTTGGCTCCTTGGTTTTTCTAGGGTTTGGGGGTCTTTGTGGGAGGGGAGGGGGAATTTCGACTGTATCCCTTTTGTTGAAATTGCTGGGGGTATTCAGTCTTGTTTGTTCATAATTCCAAAAAAAAAAAAAAAATCTAAATAAACTTTTTGGATAACAGGTCTTGGGTATGGGACTCTGGTAGGAGTCTTCTATGATTGGTGGTGCTGGCCTTTCTGGCTGGTTACTGAGAAATGTATACTGTTCTTATGCCTGTGTTACATTACACAATATTTGGCATTTTGTATGTGAAATATATTCTCTGCTAATAAAGTTTAAAAAAAAAAAAAGGATAAGTACAGAAAGTTTTGTTTTACTGACTATGCAAAGAGTAAGGCTGGCCCTGCATTTAAGTAATTTTCTCTCCTTCAACCACTGGTTTCACTAAAGAAAATCACTTGATTCCTCCAACACATTCAGTGTTAATGTGGGAATCCCTCATGCTGCGCTTTTGTATTGTATTCTGATAGCAGGAGGTTTCCCTGCCGTCAAAAACCAATGATTGCTGCTGACGGCAGTAATCACGCGAAAAAAAAAAAGGAACAGGCTGGTTGTACTGAATTGGATCAATAGATTGACTTTAGTATAACTATCCTGCCCATTCCATTCCATCTATGCCTGGCTTTACCTAAATCAGTCAAATGACAGTAAGGTCAACTCCATCCAATATTTTTCTAGTTTTGGAAGCAATTTGAGGAGTCCCCTCACTTCCTATTGCAGTGTCACCCTGTGCATAATGATATTACAGGGGGTCACCAGAACAGGAAGAGAGGAGTACTTTCTCTAACAGGCACACAAAACGTTCATCCTTTCCAGCTTTCACACAATTAGGCAAGGACACTTCACTCTAACTGGGTGTTTCCCAAGTTGAGAACTATGAAGAAATGTCAATAGTGAGGGTACAAACAGGCTACCCCACATTTCATATGCCAGTGACGGGTGAATGTGAAGTGAAAGTAAGTCTCCCTGTTTCCCACTCAATGGAAAAACACACTTTTTACATCATTGCCTGGGTTCTTCATCTCCATCATGTAGGGTGAAGTTCACATTGTGGTGTGTCTTGTTCTTCCTGTTGAGTTCAAAGTAATGCAGCGTTTATTTTCTTTGCAATTCTGTATCTTCTACCTCAGTGTCAGTATCAAATTGAAGAAGCCTATCTAAACCAAAGCAGCAAGATGCCTTCACCCACAAAGGCTGTATTAACCACTTGCTGACCGCCCTATAGCAGTTTTACTGCTACAGAGCGGCAGCTGTGTGCCAGATAACGTATATATACATGATCTGGCATTTCCGAGTAGCGGGCATGAATGCATGCCGCCGGTGACTCGCTCCCACTGTGATCACACACAGCAGGAGCTGATCAGCGGGTACCGTGGACTCGATGTCCGCCGGCACCAGCCAATCATTCAGTACAGAGGCAGAACAGCAGTCTGCCTATTTAAACAAGGCAGATTGCCGTTCTGTCAGTAAGGAAGGTATGAATGCTGTATTCCTGCAAAGCAGGGACTAGGATCCATGTCTTCTCTTAGTAAAAGCACCTCTCGCACTGTACAAAAACACTGGCTAGGCACACAGCCCTTTAATCGCCCCTGATGTTAACCCCTTTCGAGTCAGTGTCATTAGTACAGTGACAGAGCATATGTTTAGTACTGATCACTGTATTAGTGTCACTGGTCCCTAAAACTCAAGTGTCAATTAGTGTCTGATTTGTCCGCCATAATATCGCAGTCCTGCTATAAGTCGCTAATCGCTGCCATTACTCGTAAAAAAAAAAAAACTCCATAAATATATCCCATAGTTTGTAAACGCTATAACTTTTGTGCAAACCAATCAATATACACTTATTGGGACATTTTTTTTACCAAAAACGTAGCAGAATACATATTGGCCTAAATTGTGTCAGGAACCATGAAATCAGACTGAGACAGAAGTACAGTTAAATCACACTTGTTTAATAATAAAAATAAATAGAACAAACGTAGTCAAAACATAGCCAGAGTTCAGGAACCGGAACGGATAGTCAGACAAGCCAAACGTCAGGGAGCTGGAGATGAGTGTAGTAAAACAGCAAGCAGGATCTGGAGCCAGAAGGGATGTCAGCCAAGCAAGTCTTTAAACAGGAATGCAGGAGAGTGTCTCTGTGATGTTAACCAAGGCGAAGGCAGAGATCCTCTGGGCTGGACGGCTTAAGTAGGCAGGACTGACTAGCAGGAAATCATCAACAGCTGAGTACCTGTGGAGAGATGGGAGCTGGCAATTAGCCGACAGCTGAGGGGCCAGCTCAGAGAAGGAAGGGCTGAGCCCAGCCCTGCCAAATTGATGAAGTAATTCGATTTTTAAAAATTTTTTTATTGGATATGTTTTATAGCAGGAAGTAAAAAATTTTGTTGAGGTGATCAAATGCCACCAAAAGAAAGCTCTATTTGTGAGGAAAAAAAAAAAAATTTAAATTTTAATTGGTTACAGTGACGCACGACCGTGCAATTGTCAGTTAAAATAACATTGTGCCGTATCGCAAATAAATGGCCTGGTCATGAAGGGGGGGGGGGGGGTAAATCTTCCAGGGCTGAAGTAGTTGGATGCTTAAATAAACCCAAGCTATATAGATTCTAGGGTCTGTCATCTTACGTCAACCTATTTTTTTTTCTCCAACTGAATTGCTCTGTGCGGCATTTTGGTGCAGGAAGATTGGTGTTACGGTTTTAATATGGTTCCTTCATTTGATATGAACGCCATGGTAGAAGATACAGCATTGCAAAGAAATAAGTGCTGTATTACCTTTGAACTCTATTCTTCTAGGGCTGTATACCGTCTTGTATTTGCTGGCTGCTACATAATGCTCATGATTAAGCCCCGCTGTGGGTGAAACATGTTTGGGGCATGGCTTTGGGTGGGAGTGAGCAGTATACTCTCATTGCAATAAACCTTGGCTAGAGTTGAACTTCTTCAATGTATGGCCTGTGTTTTGGATGTGGGCTGCTACGTAGTGTTATAAAATTTAGACTTTTATTTTGATTTAATGTTCCTCCTATTAGGAATGCAGCGAAGGAGAAGGAAAATTTTGGACACTTCAGTGGCTTATGTCCGTGGAGAGGAGAACCTGGCTGGGTGGAGACCCCGAGGTGACAGTTTGATCCTGGAACACCAGTGGGAGCTGGAGAAAATGGAGCAGCTCCACGAGGTAGGACAGTTGGAGTTTAGTCATGTTTTTCCATTAAATGGTCCAAAAAAAAATTACCAACCAAACAAAAGGCACTTTTTTTTTTTTTTTTGAGCAGTGTTAATTTAAAAATAAATGTTACTGTGCATAAAAAAAGTATGCATTTTATTCTGTAATTTGTTCTGTTTAAAACAACGCTAAACTTATGATTTTGGTACAAAGCATTGCAAAGTTATTCACAAATTAATTAAAGTAAGGTTTTTTCATATTTGCACTTTTTTCAGTGTGATTCGTTCATTATATATGTAAAAGGTGCAAAAATATTAATGAACAAAGCAAACAAAAAAAGTTTAAATATTAATGAAATAGAAAAAAAAATTACCAGGAAAATTATAATTAAACGGAGAAGAAGAATAAGAAAATTAGGGCTGATTAAAGTAAACTAAAGGTTAAAACGGAGTTCCGCCTGGGTGAAAAAAAAAGAAATGTCAGCAGCTTCAAATACTGCAGTTGCTGACTTTTAATATAAGGACACCTGCCCTGGGAGTCCGCAATGATGGCACCCGAAGCTGACTTGTCCCTCGGCCCCTGGGTGCAGGCGTCGGCATCATTACTAAGAGAAACAGGAAGTGAAGCCTTACCGCTTCACAGCCTGTTTCCTACTGCGCATGCGCGAATGGAGCTGCGCTTTCTGAATGGTCCCTGCTGTCTTCTGGGACCTGTGTGTCTCCCAGAAGGCAGCAGGGGGGAAGGAGGAGGGGCCGGACATTACGGAAGTGGGAGCAGATACCTGGATTTGACAGGTATCTGCTCACCCCTCCCCCTCTGAAAGGTGCCAAATGTGGAACCGGAGGGGGGGGGGGTCTGATCAGCAGAAGTTGATCTCCGCTTTAATAAGGTGTTCAACAGAGGAACATTTAATAAAAAATAAACTTTTTTTTTTTTTGTTAGGTTGCATTAACTGACTTCATCTGCAGATCAAAGTTCATCCCTTTGATCTGTAGATGAAAAAAACAGTTACTAAATGAAACAATGTTTCATTGTAGCTTTCTCTATTCGCAGCTGAGCAAAGTTGATGAACATTTCCAGACTGCTTTTTTTTTTTTTTTTTTTTTTTTGACGGCTCATGCTGCCCGGACCTTCTCTGTGTTCTCTGCAATGCAGCTGTGATTCATCAGAGCTGATTTGCCGTGTACTGGAACGGGGGTTCCCGGCAGAAGGACTGGACGGACGTACTAGACATGCCCTGTGTACAATGATTACATTTTTTGGGGCGTGTCTAGTACGCCCAGAGTTTGCAACTGGTTATTGTAGATGGAACTTGGTTTTAAACTCTTTCCTCTATTGAGGAGCTTGTCCATCATGTATATTTTAACTTTTCTTTAGAAGAAAGTTTTGGTTTGTCCATGTTACTAACACTTCTTAATTTATAGAGGTTTAGCACAATAGTTTATAAAGTTTAGCAACTTGTAAGTTTTCAGGCTGGTAAAATAACTACAGGATCCAACTAGCCCTGTCAGTTACATTTCTTCCATAGCTGGAGCGGTATAGGTCTATTGCCTGTGGGGGGTTGTCTCTTTGCTGTTGGTATAATATATTCCTGTGCTTCCTCTTAAGGTGGAGAAAACTCGGCACCTCCTGCTGCTCAGAGAGAAGCTTGGAGACAGCATCCCCAAATCCCTGAGCGAGTCCATCTCACCAAGCCTCAGTAGCGGGACCCTCAGCACCTCCACCAGCATCTCCTCTCAGATCTCCACCACCACCTTCGAAAGTGCCATCACCCCCAGCGAGAGCAGTGGATACGACTCCACCGATGTTGAAAGCCTGGTGGATCGCGAGAAGGAGCTGGCCAGCAAGGTGAATTTTTAGGTGTTTTTTATTTGTAGTATACATTTATGGAATCTCTTCTTGAACCTCCTGGCGGTTAGGAGATGAATACTGCTGCAGTATACAGTACTTTGTTTTCCACTTCCTGTAATGGAGTCTCCTTCTTCTTTTTTTTTTTTTTTTTACATGTGTCCTGCATGTTGTTGGCAAGCAGATTATATTTCCTAACAATGCATAAGGAAGGCAGACATGTTGGGTATAGGCTTCACTAATAGATGGGGGGGCATAAAGGACTACCAACGCCTCACCTTTTCCACCTCTATTTAGATTTTACTGCTCTTCTAGGAAAGAGGATCTGTATGGGCTCCTTATATGTCCTTTAGGCAGGAGTTGGTCTTTAAAAATGAAAACTTTTACAGAGAGATTTGCTGAGTATTGTCATTGTAATACCGGTGTCCCTTCCTGTTCTGCAGTGTCTCAGATTACTCACTCATACATTTAACCGGGAGCTGACCACAGTGTGCAACAGCATCAGTGATTGTAAGGTAAGTGGAACACTGACCTTCTACCTTCTGTTTGGTGAATACTTCATGAGATGCATTGTGCTGAATACAGAACTTCGTTCTTTTATTTTAGGAATATTCAAAGACATTTATTTACATTCAAGCACAACAAAATGGTTCTGTCCATTACAGCTTATTTTCAGTATCACGGTAGAAAGAGGATTTCAAGTATATTTAAAGTCAAAACATATTTCATTTTGCACAGAGTAGGAAAGGCTTAAAAACCCCTGTCAGGGTAATTTGTTTTGTGTCCCATTAGGAGGATTTCCCTTCACTTCCTGTCCAACCCCCGGCCCATGGCATGTTGATGACCGGGCCGCACAGCGGGAGGTGAGCGGCAGTCGCGGTCCTCATAGACCGCGGTCACTGTTTACCACCTGCTGTGTGCGGTCATGCCTGTGTGTCCTCTCCCAGGTCCTCTGCCCACCCGACTGGCCGGCGATGTCATTCTCTCAGCTGGGAAGGGGGCGGGAGGCTCTGCAGATCATAATGGAGAGCTCCTCCTGCCCTACTGATAGGATGACATAGTCGGGTGGGCGGGGCTGCCAGGAGAGGACACATGGACTGAGCACAGCCTCTGCCCTGTCAAAGGTGGCAGTCTTGTGCAGAGCCAGGAGAGATAGGAAAGGGGGTGGGGGGAGACTGCAGGGGCACTGTGATGTAGGAGGCTGGGATTTCTCTCGGGAACTGCTATGTAAAGGGGGGCACTGTAATGTAAGGGGGATTGTAATATAAAGGGGACTGCACTGTAAAGGGGCATTGTAACCATTACAGTACCCCTTTACAGAGCAGTCCCCTTTGTATCACAGCCCCCTTTACTTTACAGTGCAGTCCCCTTTATAACACAGTGCAGTCCCTTTTTTATCACATCCCCTTTACATTACAGTGCCCCCTTTACAAAGCAGTCCCCTTTATATCACAGCACCCCTACATCACAGTGCAGTCCCCTTTACATCACAATGCCCCCTTTACAGAGCAGTCCCCTTCATATCACAGCCCCCCCTTTACATTATATTTCCCCTTTACAGTGCAGTCCCCTTTATTTCACAGCCTTACATTATATTTCCCCTTTACATCACAGTGCAGTCCCCTTTACATCACAGTGCAGTCCCCTTTACATCACAGTGCAGTCCCCTTTACAGCACAGTGCAGTCCCCTTTACAGCACAGTGCAGTCCCCTTTACAGCACAGTGCCCTTTTATCACAGCACCCCTTTACATTACAGTGCCCCCTTTACAAAGCAGCCCCCGATACATTACAGTGACCCTTTACAGAGCTGTCCCTTTTACATCACAGTAAAGGGGACCACACTAATGTAAAGGAGGGCTGCGATGTGAAGAAAACTGATTGCACTGATATAAAGGGGGGACTGTGTGCTGTAAAGGGTGGTTGTGGTGTAAAGGGGGGCTGAGGACAGACTCCGTGAATATCCCATCTGCCATCCCATCTCTGTGCCAAGCAGCAGCTGCAGGAACCAAGGGTATGGAGGAGCAAGATGTCTTCCTGAAAGCAAATTAGAACATAGGGGGCAGAAGTGACATCAGCAAGGGGGCGGTGACTAGTTTCGGAGCATGCTCAGACCCTTGGTTCCTGTAGCTGCTGGTGGGCACAGTGACAGCAAAGACCATCTCAGGAGGACTTCATACATCGATGAGCTTGTTTACGCTGTAATCCAGTAAGTGTTTTTAACCGTTGCCTTTTAATAAAACTGCTCACATGCTGCACTTAGAACGCCTTTCTCTGCATAACACTGTACATTAGGACTTTTATCTATGTCTAGTTGATGTATGGCTCTATGGCTCCATGTTGGTTTCAGCCCTGTGTGTTGCTGACACCCGGTACATTTTACATTGTGCTTTAGGCAGTTTGCGTGGATACTTTGTGTAGATAAATCATGCACTCTTGCTTCTCCAGCTGTCCGATATCTCCCCGATTGGACGTGACCCATCTGTCTCAAGCTTCAGCAGCGCCACCCTGACACCCTCCTCCACTTGCCCATCCCTGGCAGAATCCAGATGCAGCTCTGTGGACCAGAAGTGAGTATTACTTGTTACTTCACTGGTGTATTGGGTTTTATTGATCATAGTGTCTGTGGTATGAGCTTTTCATGCTGCTCTCAACAGGCAATCAGAGCCTTTATTTCCATGAGACCTGATTTGTCTTGCTCAGGTCAGTACAGGTTAATAAATGGGAGAATCTGATTGCTTTATGCATTTTTTATAAGTGAAGCCTCATCTTTAGGTTATTGACGTCATCTTATTTGAAGCCTCCTTTTATTTCAGAACGCCAGAAGCCAACTCCCGTGCCTCCAGCCCCTGCACAGAATTCGAACAATTCCAGTTGGTGCCCACAGTGGAGACTTCATACCTGGCGCGCGCTGGGAAGAATGAATTTCTCAATCTTGTGCCCGACATTGAAGAGCTCAGACCTGGGTATGAGGTCTTCTGTGATTAGAAACATTAGATAATTCCACACCTTATAGTTCCTCCACAGGTGGGGACGTCTTGGGTTAGACTGCTAAAGGTATCCACAGCTATTATATAATAGGCCCTCATATTTATTTATTATTATTATTTTATAATAGGCATTTATATAACACTGATATTTACACAATGCTTTATGTATTGTACATTTACACCAGTCTCTGCCATCAAAGAGCTTACAATCTAAAGCTGGCCATAGATGGACCACAGATTGCCGTAAAAAAAAATCGCTCGATTCCCCCATCAACACAGTCAGTGATGATGGGGGAATCCCTCCCGCAAAGCTATTTTGTTCTCCTGGCGGGAACGAGATAGCAGCGATTATTGCTAGTGGCTATAGCAGCCGCTAGCAATAATCGCATGTAAAATCTGACAGGCTGGTTGTACCCAAGTTGATCGCTCAATCAACTTGAGTACATTCAGCCTGCCCATACATAGATCGAATCTTGACCAATTCCTGCTGAATCGGCCAAGATTCAAACTGCCTATGGCCAGCTTTAGGCCCCTATCATGCATGCATGCATACACAAATACACACATAATAAGGCCCTTTTAGACAGGAGCCAATTAAACCTAATAGAATCTGTTCGGAGTGAAGAAACCTGAGTTCCCGGTAAAAACCTGCGCAAGCGCAAAGCAAACAAACCCAAAACGTGTTCCTTTACTTTTTTTTAAATATTTATATATAGATATATATATATACACAGTATATATGATCCTCAAAAAGTTTCCGCACTTTTTTTTTTACTAAGTTTTATATATATATATATATATATATATATATATATATATATAAAAGTGTGGAAACTTTTTGAAGATCCCTTGTGTATAGATAACAAAGCAGAAGTATTTCAATGCACCCCTTTTTCCTCCACAGCTCGGTGGTCTCCAAAAAGGGTTACCTGAACTTCAAAGAGCCTCATTCCCATTCCTGGGCCAAGCAATACGTAGTCGTGCGCCGCCCATACGTCTTCATCTACAACAGCGATAAGGATCCTGTGGAGAGAGGCCTTATTAACCTGTCCACCGCCCAGGTTGAGTACAGTGAGGACCAGCAGGCTATGGTTAAGGTCTGTTTCGATGTTAGTATGGTCATCTCTTGGTCTATGTGTTTTTTACCATCTTCAATAAATGTATATTCACCTATGTTGATCGTATATATTTTGTCTTATGTAACAGAGTCCGAACATATTTGCTGTGGTCACTAAGCACCGTGGAATCCTTCTGCAAGCTATCAATGATAAAGATATGAACGACTGGCTTTATGCCTTCAACCCTCTGCTCGCTGGTACAATACGGTGAGTCCAGATCAAGTACTGATTAATATTTCAGCAGCTATACAACAGTATGAGACAGGATGAAGCTTATTGGTGTTAGGGAAGTCATGAGCATCTTTTGTCTTTCACTATTTCAGCACTTGTTCTTTAGTTAGCTGGACAATTGCATTTTTACTTTTTTCCCTGACAATTTAAAAAATCAAATTGGGGAGTTATTGTAAACCCTGTGCCTAATTAAAGTGATTGTAATGGTTCGTTTTTTTTCCGTAAAAATAACAAACATGTTCTACTTACCTGCTCTGTGTAAAGGTTTTGCAGCCCCGATCCTCCTGGCTTTTCCCGCTTTCCATTGGGGCACCCGTGTGGGCGCACTCCCGTGTCCTGCTGCTGCATCCATTGACACAGACAGGGGGACTCAGCCCCACCCCCCCAATCCTCTGTCACTGGATTTGATTGACAGCAGCGGGAGCCGATGGCTTCTGCTGCTATCAATCTGTCCAATGAGATGAGAGCCAGCGGCTTGTGCACGGCGCTGGAACGAATGGGCTCAGGTAAGAAAAAGGAGGGGGGTTTGGGAGGGCGGGGGGGAGGGGCGCTGCAGCATTAAAAGTTTTTTCCCCTTAATGCATAGAATGCATTAAGGTGAAAAACTGAGACTTTACACAACCCCTTTAATTTGTATCTAAAGCCAGAACTTTTTTTTAAGTTTTGATGGAGTGGAGAATGGTTAAAATCTCTGTGTTTTTTTTTTATTATTATTGTCTTTATGCTCGCTGGGGAAATTCACTCTTTCTGTTTGTCCTGGTGACCAAGTAGTGGGAAATCCAAAATGTTACAGTTGTCACTGGAAGTGGAGACAAGGGAAAAATATTACAATAGGGACACCTATCCTAGGGATTTCTTATTACTTTAGAGTGATTTCAACTCGCATCCTGTGGTGTCACATGAACAGGAAGTGAAGGGAAATCTCAACAACAGGATACAGGCTGCAAAAAAAAGAGGTGTTTTAGCCATTCTCTATTCTATCCAAAGCTTAAAAAAGATTGGGCTGTATATACACTTCACTTGACACAAATTTCATTCAAAGCAAGAGTAGTGCACTGCACATTTGTAAATCACATTACTGTGCTTTAAGAAATTAAGATGCTTTTTTTTTTTGTTTTTTATGAAGGGTTAGCTCACCTTTCCAGAAAAAATAAAAAGGTGAACTGACACCCTATGCTTTCCCTATCCCCCGGTTCCCATTGTACTTTATCCATGGGTGATGAGCTGTTAGTGCCCAGGCAGCCATTGTAGCAGTCCAGTAATATGAATTCCCCACTTTTCTCCTCTGCGGGCTTTCAGGATGGATCAGATCAATTTTCTGTGCCGGTGCTGACCAATCAGAAGCACTCTGATCTGTCCTGGAAGACCTGCAGAAAGAAGAGGGAGTAGAGTAGGTATTTACAATCCCTGGATTGCTAAAATGGCTTTCTGGGCACTGACAGCTCATCACCCACAGAGGTAAGGTGTTCACCCTTTAATTTTTTCTGAAAAGGTGAGCTTACACATTAACCACTTCAGCCCCGGAAGATTTGGCTGCTGAATGGACCGGGCCATTTTTTGAGATTCGGCACTGCGTCGCTTTAACTGACAATTGCGCGGTCGTGCGACGCTGTACCCAAACAAAATTGATGTCCTTTTTTCCCCACAAATAGAGCTTTCTTTTGGTGGTATTTGATTATCTCTGCGGTTTTTATTTTTTGCGCTAGAAACAAAAAAAGAGCGACAATTTTGAAAAAAAACACAATATTTTGTACTTTTTGCTATAATAAATATCCCCCTTTTTAAAAAAAAAAAAAAAAAAAAGCAATTTTTTTCTCAGTTTTTAGGCTGATATGTATTCTTCTACATATTTTTGGTAAAAAATCGCAATAAGCGTATGTTGATTGGTTTGCGCAAAAGTTATAGCGTCTACAAAATAGGGGATAGATTTATAGCATTTTTATTATTATTATTTTTTTTACTAGTAATGGTGGCGATCTGTGATTTTTATCGGGACTGCGACATTATGGCAGACACATCGGACACTTTTGACACATTTTTGGGACCATTGGCATTTATAAAGCGATCAGTGCTATAAAAATGCACTGAATACTGGAAAAATGTCAATGGCAGTGAAGGGGTTAACTCTAGGGGGCGATCAAGGGGTTAACTATGTTCCCTGGGTGTGTTTCTAACTGTAGGGGGAGGGGACTGACCTAGAGGAAATGACAGATCGTGATTCCTAGCTATTAGGAACTCACAATCTCTCTCTCCTCACAGAACAGGGGTGTGTGTGTGTGTGTGTGTGTGTGTGTGTGTGTGTGTGTGTGTGTGTGTGTGTGTGTGTGTGTGTGTGTGTGTTAACACACATATCCCTGTTCTGTGAGGAGAGAGAGATTGTGTGTGTGTGTGTTTGTGTGTGTGTGTGTTAACACACACATCCCTGTTCTGCCTCTCGTGCCCGTGATCGCTTGTGGCCGGCGGTCATCGCGACCGTCTGCCATGAGCATCGGCACCCCTGCAGTGCAGCGGGTGCGTGAGCACGCCTCCTATCCCGCTTAAAGGAGCCGACGTATAGCTACGACGGCTCGCGGGGTCGTGCCGACCTGCCGCTGTATAATGACGGCGGCTGGTCGGCAGGCGGTTAGGCAGTGGTACAGCCATGGTAAAGCCATACCACAACTTCATAACTGGGGCCTTAAGTCTTCAAATTGGCAGTCATTTTTCTCAGCCGAAATAGGAATTGTGAGAATTATTAACTCCTGTTTGTCTCTCCTACAGGTCAAAATTAGCGCGCCGCCGCCGCTCTCTCGCCATCAACTACTGAGCAGCTCCACCCCTTTCCTCCAGATATGAAGTGTTACCTCCCTTTTTGTGATTCTTAACTGTTTCTCTTGTCTGTAAACCTGTGGCTTTCTCCCGCCTCCTCTTCTGTCTGTGCTCAAAACAAACCCAACTCATCGCATGTGGCCGAACAAGAAGAAAAGACAGAGAGAAACGGACTACTAACTCCCCTCTTTTCTTCTGGACATGTCCCCTTCCCCTTCTTCCAGCCCCATCCCAGCAGTTTCTAGTGTCTGTAGTGTAGTACGTCCGTCAGAAGATTTTTTTCCTTACTTTTTTTTATTTGCCATTGGTTTTGTGAGTTTTTTGGAATCTTCAGGCTGTCCTTGAGATGTTCTTGTCCTCCTTTAACCCCCCCCCCCCTCAACCTGCTGCTAATGATCCTGGGGAGGGCAGGAGGTACCCCTTAAACAGCTTTCTCTGTCTCTTCTACTACCACCATGGCTCCAGCCCTGCTCTGCACCGGGGTGTGACGGGTGTCATGGCTGGGCGGTGGCAAATTCCAAACATCACATTCAAATTCTCCTTGCCCAGGGACTTCATTGCCATCGCTAAGCTTAACGTCTGGGCAGAGTGGCCTGCCACGCTGTTCTTATCTGCAGTATGGCCAACCTCACGTGCTACAAAGAACAACATGGAGACTCAGACAAGAATGCCCTTCGCCACTGGTGTTTATCTTACTGCACAAAGAAAAATTGAAGGGATTTTTTTTTTCTTTGGGGTTTTATGGATGAAGGAAAAAATGCTGCTTATTTTGTTTTTATCTTTTTATTTTTTTTTTTTTAATATTTATCATTAGGAAGTCACACGGATCAAAACGAGCAGGAAAACAAATCGGCAACCATTTTTTTTCCTTCGACTGTCTCAGGCATAAAAGTTCTGAAAGTTGTTTGTGGGCGCTCCAAAGTGCTGGGCTGACCGCTAGGCCCTTTTTCACCAAACTGGGCTGTTTTCAGGACGGGGAGGAGTCATGTGACCATGAGAGCTTCATCTCCCATTCTTGGCAGGTTCCTGTAAAAAAAAATAAAAAATCTGCACTCCACAACAATAATAGGGTGGATTAAACTATATTTCTACATATATTTATATATTGATTTAAAAAAAAAAAAAAGTTTAGTCTTTGCTTTGAGTGACCCCAAGATTACCTGATCACATTAATACAGCGACCTAATTAATATGTCATATTATTTTATACACATTCGGCATTGTTTGTTGCTGCACCTTTTTCATGAACTGTTGGACGCTGATATTTAACAAAAGTATTTTAAGTTACCTATTAGGATATTTTCTTCATTAAGTACCTGCCATTACAGCAGAGAGTGGTAGCATGGAAGTGCCCCCTATTCGTTTGTCATCTCACTAGTGACTGATGACATGGCTAAGGCATTTTGAGGGGAATCTACTAAAACTTGAGCAGACAGAATCTGGAGTATCTGTGCATGACAAGCCAATCAGTTTCTATCTTCAGCTTGTTCAATTAAGCTTCAAAAATGAAAGCTAGAACCGGATTGGTTGCCATGCACAGCTGCTCAAGGTTCTGTCTAGTAAATTCCTTTCCTTGTTCCTTAGTGGTATTACTAATCATTATTCACCCATTACTTT
Source organism: Aquarana catesbeiana (assembly GCF_042186555.1). NCBI lineage: Eukaryota > Metazoa > Chordata > Amphibia > Anura > Ranidae > Aquarana > Aquarana catesbeiana. Next base: position 243,623,758 of record NC_133333.1, read on the forward strand.
TTGTATTAATACCTACTACTACAGAAATCGGAAACCCTGACAGATGGAGGAGGCATGGATATTTTGTGAGATATTTTGTGAGTCTGTTGGAACTGATTTATTTTTGGTTTGGTTACCAGTAGACGTAAGGAGTCAGCCAGCTCTGGAATGCCATATATAGGGTGTGCCATGGGCCAACCAACCCAATGAGCACGCTCGACTGGTCTCCAAAGCCAAACATTTCTTTCCCAACACATTGTATGTTTTAAGATGATTGGCCAGCTTTATGGTTCAGTTTGTCTTTTTTTTTTTTTCTTCAAGGAAAACCCACCTAGCCTGTTAATCTGTGCCCAATTAAAATTTTTCTTGAAAACCTTAGTTTTCATTTACTTAAGCTCTTTAAATCATGTGCCCTGCCCATTAGTACCAATGGGAGGCCTCCACTTTACCTAATTGTTATCCAATCTTTTATCAAACATTTGGAATCGTGATCAGAGTTCCATGTGATATAAAATACAGCATTTCATGCTATCACTCACTGCAACTAAGCACTCCTTCACTACTTACATTTATTTTGCATGTTGGTGGGCAGGCAGAACAAGAATAAGGCCTCTTGCACACTGCAGCTTGAAAAAGCTGATCTAAAATGCAGCTCATTGTTTACAAGGTGCCTGTACACACAGGTGCATAAACAAGCGTCGCATATTCTTGAGCAAGCAAAAAATAATTGAAAAATCTGCTTTCTCAGTCCGTATTTTGCGCCAGTTCGAGCAAATATGCGCAAATACGTGCATAAATATTTTGAATTTTTATCAATTTTTTTCCTTAAGGAATGTACTGTATGCACGAATGCGCATACATGTGAATACGCTCTCCCTGCTGATTGGAAAGGTCTACCCCGTCCAGAATGCAAAGGGGGGGGTGATTGTCCCGAGTATTACCTGTGTTTCAATTAACAGTTCATGTTGAGCAACCAAACGAGTACTGCCTAGTTTGTGGTTGTCAGCGGTTGGATTATCTGATATCTATATTCAGATTGGGAGGACGCGGTATATGACGAAAGCACCCAAGCGGAGTTTCATTACACGTGTAAACAAAATGCCTGAAACTACACCCAGAAAATTCTGATGCTCAAAACATCAGTAACGTGTGCAAGAGGCCTAACAGTGTCACCTGTGCCTTTATTCCAAGCTGTAAGCAGAAATACCTCAGCGATCTTTGCTTTATTATTCACACACCGCAGTAACGCAACAATGATCCGTGTCCATGACACCCAATATATTCAGAGGCAGTTCATTGTAAGGCATGGATCCGGCAACTCCAAGGCCATGGATAACAGTAACAAATAGGTCCTGGCATGTAAATCATCTTATCTTATTATAATTTCACTGCATAACATGAAATTGATTAGAAAAAAGTAGTATTGGTTCCTTATGTAAGGGAAACTGCCTAATACAATCTATGAATCTTTTATCATTGTGACCCCTTGCAGCTATTTACCTTTTTACATAAAAAAAAAAACATACAAGCACTGCACTTTTATTGTTACGAAATTAGGGGGAAAAAAAAAGATTTGATTAAAATTAGGAAATCTGGCTTCATTGCAAAGCAAAGACGACTTTTACTTGTTTACTAATTGAAAGGGATGTTAACTTGTCTATAGGTGTTATTGTACTGTATATTTATGCCTGCGTTTAATTGCACACAATTTAAGGGAGAAAAGAGCTTTGAATGGGGTTTCGCACCTTACTAGGGATCAACGCTACATTGTCTTAAAGAGGTCTTTTCCTCATAGATGATTTTAATCTGTCAGCCTTCACATGCCCTGTTGCAGAAATGTTTTTTAATGCATTCTAGTTGTGTTGTAACACATGCCATTGTTGCAGATGAAACTTATCTTTCATCGCATATGACAATTCCCCCTTGCCCTATAGGTTTATGGTACATTGGGGACTCCCAAACCCTTTACAGTTTTATTGGAAGTCATCATATACTTCCAATACGTTTTAGGCTGAATAGGGATAGGACCACCCCAAAAGCCAGCCATTGGCTGGTTCAGCAGGAACCAGTTAGGTCAGCCATAGACGGTTCAAATCTCGGCTGGTTCAGCGGGAACCGGTTAAGCTTGCCATAGACGCTTCGAATCTCGGCTGGTTCAGCAGGAACCGGTTAAGCTTGCCATAGACGCTTTGAATCTCAGCCGGTTCAGCAGGATCCGGCTGAGATTTGAACCATGTATGGGCAGGCTGAATGTACCCAAGTTGGTGGATCAATCAACTTGGGTACAACCAGCCTGTCAAATTTTACATGCGATTATTGCTAGTGGCTGTTATAGCCACTAGCAATAATCAGTGTGTTCTCCCAGCGGAGATGGCTTCCTCTCCGGTGAGAACACAATGGCTCCGTGGGAGGAATTCTCTCATCAACACTGACTGTGTAGATGGGGAAACTAGTGATTTTTTGGAGGTTGCAAAAAAGTAAATCGCTCAGTCTATGGCCGGCCTTAGTCTGGCCACCTATACTTGCGGCTCTCCAGCTCCAGTATCTACATATGCATATCATGACATGGCAATGTTTTCCACCAGCTTTGACAATAGGTTAAAAATGGGTCAGGTTTCTATCCCCCCCCCCATAGTGCATTATGTTAAGCAAAAAACACAAAAATAGTCAAACTGAATATATTTAGTAGATTCTGTTGAGGTATACAACCATTTGACAGATGAATATCATCAGATGTAGAATACCCCTTTAACCATATAGACCACTAAGGCCAGTGCATTTACTTAATGAAGGTTTTGAGCATCCAGGGCATTCCTCATTCACCGCTGGTCAGAAAGTTCCTTGAATGTATATAAAACTGGAATTGTTACTAAGCTTTTGATGTGTGTATTTATGCCATGTTATCCACAATCTAAACTGTCTTAACTGGAATGTATTCATTCATGTTGGTTTTTTTTTTTTTTCTTCCTCATTCTGACGATGAATAATCCTATGTTTTATTTTTAAAGTGTGATGTTGATAGCGCACAAGTTTTAGAAGGAAATCGGGGAGCTGCCCTGGAAATTTATTCGGCACATGTGGAAACGTATTCGTTTTATGAATGACTTAATAATATCACTAATAAAAGACCAAAACCGTATCATTAGCTCAAAGCCCGATACAAAAATCTTATTGGTGCCGCTGGGCATCCATCAGATTCTAGATGGGCTTAGGTTAATATTTTGATGGGACGGTTTTGGCAGAGTAACTGTGACATAGATTAGGCTACACATTAAGTTTCTGCTTGTGACTTTTGGTATATTACATGACCCAAACCACACGTGGCTGCTTATCATAAGTAACTATTGGACTGCCAACAATTTATAATGGTGTAAACAACATATGCCAGACTTCTCCTTTTGCATGTTTCATTTAGTGATCTGGCTAAAGAGTGGCTCAGTGGACAAAATAGCTGCTTCTAACAGCTATGGGCACTTTAACCTCCCATTATATGTCCCTGCAGATCTTGTAGCTCCCATTTTACATTAACCATTTGTAGTAGATATAGATTTAGTATTAGGACCATGTTCTTTTTCTTTTTTAAAACATTTTAAGCCAATCTTTAAAGTTGATATATAATAATAATAACACCCCCTACTCAGCCCTAGTAAGCCGAGAGATGGTTAAAGGTGTCCTTAGATATAATTCCTGATTAAGCTGCTTACCAGTGCACATTACATGTCTAGATACCAAGGCATTGGTCATGTGATCCAATCAGGTTAGGTGACTGACGTCTAGGTGGAGCCAACCAGTCAGCTGCTTCCTCTTCCCACCTACTTCAGCTGAGCCCACGTTTCCTCTGCCTTTGCCAATTGGTCAAATAACTTGAACCAGAGATAGGTCAGCATATTCTTCAAAATAGGTATGTTTTTAAGCACATCTTTTACTGTCTATGGTGGAGGGTTATTGCACTTTGCAATTTAAACTTTATCTACGTCGTTTATATGCAAGTTTCATTTTAAATTCCCTTTTAGCTCACAATATTTGACAAGAGCCCCTGTTATGCTAAACATTTTTTTTTTTTTTTAAATATAAGTTTTATTGAATTTTCAAAAGGGGTACAGGATGCTAAACAATTTCATCAGCACCGTTGATGCTGATAAATTTCCATTCTTCTTTCTTGAAGAGCATTTCATGTCTGTTTGCAATCCCAAAATGAATGACATACTATAGGTCAGTAAAATTCCATGCATGCACAAGTGGCAAACTTTATCAGAAGCGTGCAATTAATTCTTCCTTTGCAGTCATATAGACCAGCCTGAGGCACTTTTTTTTTTTTTTGCCCCCTGGACAGGTAAGATATTTGAGATCTGGCTGGTGTGAGCCGAACACCCGTAAAGGAGATCATACTGAACCTCCTATAGGTGATTCAATTTAGTGGCGCAATTCCAGCCACTGATATTGTTTTAGCTTTGCATCGGTCATACATATCACACAATGAATGCTTGAGCGGAAAATAACTTTGTTTTAAACTTGCTAGACTCAAAGCATTTCATTGGACCAAAGTTGTCATTGTTGAAATAAATAAAGCACCTTTTTTTACACTACTAGTATTACCTGGAAAAGTACTAAGTCTCTGGCTCCTTTCAACAGGATAGACAGAAGTGTATGAACCAGCAGACATTTTCAGATGCAATCCAAAGTTTGTGAGATGGTTTTCTTACAAAAATTGGAATTTCTTCACGAAATGATTGACAGGTACTCTTCAAACTCCTTAACTTTACCAGTACAACACATGGTTGCAAAGGAGTCAATTAGGACCGAGCTTTTGCTTCTACGACTTAGCCGAGGTGCACAGACCGCTCTTCAACAGAAAAAAACACACAGCGCAGGGTCATCATGGCGAAAATACAAAAACTCCTGTCATGGTTTTTAATTTTTCTGTGTTTTATTTTGTAAATATAATCGGATGTGTGGGCTTGAGTATACAAAATGTAAATATATTTCATGTATTTGTACTAATTCTGATCCATTTTGCTGTATAGCCTAGATGTGCAATGCAGATAAATCTATATATAACTGTGTATGGTAACCTTGCACCACTGAAAAATGTTAGTGAACGGGATCTAACAATAAAAGTTCAAGCTGTGCATTAACAGACTGCTGACTCCTGTCTTTTTGGCTTTGTAGAGGAACGCCTGGCAGCAGGTAAGATTTGCTAGTGTCATTCTGGCTGCTTAGATTCACTTACTAGCCCCTAACCCTATATTTATTCTTACCTTCTGTTCATGTTTCTGCCACCCCATGTGGATGCTACAGTAAAAAAAAAAAAAATAAAAGTCCAGTGTAAGTTAAAAGTCAATTGTAAGCTCTAACGAGCAGGGCCCTCTGATTCCTCCTGTATTGAATTGTATTGTACTTGTACTGTCTGCCCTAATGTTGTAAAGCGCTGCGTAAACTGTCGGCGCTATATAAATCCTGTATAATAATAATAATCAGGCCAAAGCTTACTTAGAGCCTCTATATGACGAAGGCCTGCAAAAGTGACACTTAGGTACCCAGAAATGCATCATGAGAAGAAGTAACCTGCTTGACCATTCCCAGAAATTTGTCATTTTACCTGCTGGTAGGGTAGGGTAGCCTATGTATGTATTGTCAAAGGAAGCCCATGTGACAGGGACAGTGCGTTGTCACGCTAAACCAATATGGAGCTGATGTACTAAAACAAAATCTGGTGAAGCTCTGCATGATAGCCAATCGGCTTCCATTTTTTTTTTTTTTGTGAAATGCACAGCTGGTCCAGATTTTGCACTCTCCAGTTTTTGTAACTCACCCCCTCAGGCTGGGTTCACACTATTGCAAATTGTATGTGGGTTTCTCTGCATCCAGTTCGCATGTCAGGAGATAGTGACCGGCTCTCTATGGAGTCGGTTCACACATCTCCAGGGCGGCTCCGGTGCGAATTCTACAGGAGTCCTGTGCGTCTTCGTTTCAGGTCTGAATTCAGTCAACAATTCGTATTGAAATCGGACCTGAATCGGTGAACAGGGACGCACCGGACCCCCTGCTGTGAGCCGTTCCGTACTGCAAGCGTAATAAATTAACTAAAAGGCTTTAATATGCTTCAAAGTTAAACTCACATTTGAGCAGTATTGTTCAGGCATGACTGGTTCTTTAGGCTGTCCCGGATGATCCTTCGGTTCCAGCTGGGCTGCGGTGAGGGGTCAGTCCTCATTCGCTACGGTGGTGTCCGTGGCTCCGAGGCTGGAGGTTTACACAGCAGGCACGTCGGCAGGAACCGTCAGGTGCTTGAGAACTCGGGGTGTGGCTTGAGCGCTCGCGTTCGGACCATACTCCTTCATCAGGCGTGGAGTTCAGCCATTATCGGCAATGTTTATGTAAGAGAAGGGGCGGTGCCAGCAGCTGCATAGTTCAGCAGACCAGCGCTGGATTCACAAAGCGGGTCATACACAAATCAATTTAGCAATCAATGAATTCAAACAAAGCACTTGTATTTGGAGAGAATATCAAGAGGACAAATATAAAAATATCAGGTTATCATCTATATATGTACACAACACAAAACTAAAAATAAATAAACAAAAATAGATAGAGATGGAAGTATTAGTGGAATATATGAATAGAAAAAAAAATGAATGAATAGAAAAAAAATATATAGTAAAAAATAAAAATGAATATAGATATAAAAAAAATAATAGAAATAAAAATAAATATAAAAAATTATTAATAAAAATTAAAGATAGTGAAATGAAGATCGTAATAAAAATAGCAGAAATAAATTAAAAGTGAAGATGAATTATCATCAGAAAATAAGGATTAAAAATGAAAAAATAATAGTATTGAATGAAATGGTGTAAATGACATACAAATTGCAAATCTAAATGGGAGGTTCATTTGTGACTCTAGTATACTTACAGGATGGCGTTGGGACAATCACCAGGTATTATTTTTATTAGAAACTCCAGATTAAAAAAACGTTTTGAAATTACATGTTCACATTTTTATAAGAGTTCAGTAATTGGGTTTACATATACTTTAAGGAAGGGACAAAGAAACTGCACTGAGAGCTCCAGCTAGTGCCTGGTCTCTTGTAAAACAATAAATTGTTAAGTCCCATCAAAAAATTACTTTAAAGTGATAATAAACACACACTGTTTAATTTACATTGCCCCTTCTATTTCTGTATTTGGATGATGGAACTATAATTTTTTTAATAATAAAAAAAATCTACCTTTTTCCTAATCGATATCCAGCTGTCACATGACCCAGCTCTCTCCCAGCCTGTCTGCAAGGAAACGTAAGCAGGAGGAGTTTTTAGTCCTCTACTGCCAGTCACATGTTCAAATTAAAAAAAACAGCCTTTGAAATACAGAGTAAAAATAAATACTTAATATCAATAAACTGTTTTAAACTCATACAAATATATGTTTGAAATCATATCTTTATTATTTTGTGGAAATAACGCTGTGGGCGGATTTCTGCCAGTCACAGGCTGTGTCTTAGTATAAGAGGGAGGTGAAGCCTCCATTATTCTACATCTAATATCCCGCCCAGTGTTTAGCTGGTTAGTGGGCATGGAGGAGGGAGGGAGGGGGCTGTCACTTACCACTGTGTATACGCCCACATGTGTGACTATAGTTACATGGACTGCTCAGATGTGATAGAGGGGAAATGCTCAGCATAGAAGCTCACTGAAAACTGAGCATGTCCAGAGCTGCCACCACAGCCACAAAATCCCAAGCTGAATTGGGGAAATGAACAAAAGGTGGAGATAGAGAACAGCAGGATCAACCAGGTTTTTTGCAGAATACAGAAAACGAATCTCCTAGTGACGAAGTATGAACAGCATGTAGTACACCATTTATTGATAGTTTTTATGATGTGGGTTTAGTGACACTTTAATTTAAACACTGCAAAAACACAAAGTACTAAAAATTTACTTTTTCTTGTTCAGCGAGGGACATAGTAAGTCTTCAACCTTAACCTTATACTGATACCTACAGAAGGTTGCATACTGGCAAACAAAAAATTGTAGGCTAGCCGAAGATAACACCTCCTAATATCAGCATGCCTTTGCTTTTTCTAATGTCCCAGCAGGATGAACATCTTTTCTTCAGCTCTGCTGCTGTAAATCCTAACCACTGCTGGAGGTTTCCCCTCTGATTGGCTGCTATCTGGCGCACTCATCCTCTTTGGCTTATGGAATTCCAGATCTGGACCCCACTTAATTAGACATTGCAGGGATATCCTGAAAGAGATTACTGAGTTCTGCTTGGAGAGATTTCCAGATCTGTTAAGTTAGCTGTGGAGCACTTTCCAGGTCAGGCCCAACAACATTGCATCAGCACTTACTTGCAGGTTCTGAGCACTTGGACGCAAAGACTGCCTGAGTTGCTCAAGTCAAGACCAGATTGATGAGATTATCTCACAATGTTCTGCTATTAAATCCTAAATCAAAGGATGATGCAGAACCATCTTCTCCAGCGGAAGACGCCTAAAGAGCAGTCCACTCTGACTTTTAAGAAATGTCCCGTTCATTTCTCCACTCCTGCAGCCTTAAAGCTTGGCTCCCAATCCAACCACACAGTCAGGCATTTCAGGTCTGCCAAAATGTCACATGAAGGTGGCCCACCTATCTTCCAGAGAGGGGTGATGTCTGTTACCCTTTGCAGGCAATTGGCAAACTAGCATTCCAGATGGGTGCAGGAAGTGGTTTCTGATAAGGCTGTAAACTTGAGTTTTGCTTCCTACCCCCTTCTTGTTTCCATGCTTAAAATGTTCCTGTGTTTGTTACAAACTAGAAGATCTTCAAACCCTTTCAAGTCATCTGGATCAAAGTGTTATATCTCCAGTCCCTGTGGCAGAATGGTCCAGGGCGTTTACTCCAACTTGTTTGCTGTTCCCACAATATAGTCAGGTTTGTATTCAGGTATAGGGATCCCTAAGCGGAAGTAGTGGATGCTGTGGTGGCTCCATGGGATTAGTGCACCCTGATTTATGCTTTTCCTTCTCTGAAACATCTTTCTTGTCTGCTCCACAAGATCGAGATGGAGAGAATTCCAGTGATCCTCATTGCTCCAGACTGGCCCAGGCAAATGTTGTATGCCAACCTGGTGAGACTTTTGGCAGTCGCTCTGGGCACACTGCCAGATCAAATCATCAGGATCTTCTTTCCCAAGGGCCAATTTTCCATTTTGCATTGTGGTCGCTGGCTTTAACAGCTTGGCTGTTAAAGCCCAGTTTTTCTTTTTCAATAATTTTTATTAAATTTACAAAAAGAAATACAAAGCATATTTAAATTAAGGACATCCATACATTCAGAAAAAAATGGAAAAGGGTAGACTACCCGATGCATAAGTAAATAGAATGCAATCACGCAGGAGTAAAATTTAGAAGAGGAGCCTGTCTACCCAATTGTTGCTGCAGGTCAATTAAACATAGTAACAATACGATACTAGGGAAGCAGTATTGACCCATACACAGAGCAAAGACAATCAAGGATAGCAAAGATATGTGTCCGGCAACACATTCACCATGTAGGACCTAATCCCTCCTCTTCATCCGTCATAAAACAAATACAAAAAGCATAGAATAGCCTTTTACCCTTTTGGGAAACAGAAACGTGATATGGACATCTGATGGCAGTATTCTCCATGAAAAGCCCATATTTTAAGTGACAGTGTCATCTCTGAGTCTATGGTTCCTACAATGTCTTAAGCTAGGAAGTCTAATTCCTGGAAGAGCTATGATCGGACGTGGAAGCCATACTTAACTTGGTCTGAGTCTTGGCCTTCCACCCCAGGGGCTTCTCCATAGGATGAATCCTCTCCTTCCTACAGCTAGGTTTGGAGCAGCATTTCTCTGTTACCCACAAGGTGGTTTTCATTGTAGCCATCACCTCTGTAGTAAGTGTTTGACCTGGCAGCTTTATCCTGTAAAGAACCCTTTTTGGTCTTGCACAGGGACAAGGTGGTATTGAGGCCCAGGAATCCCTTCTTGCTATGGTACAACAAGAAAAAAAAAGACAGATGGGATTTTTAGGGTGCAAAAATACAATACAAAACTATTAAAAAAAATTAAAATTTTATTTAGATATTAAAATATTTAGACATTGTCATCATATATATCCTGTATATCCATAGGGTAGATGGAAAGGGTGCAGTAGATTCCGATTCTCTACATGTTTCGCCAACCTTTCTTATATTCTTGCTATGGTAGTTTCTGCCTTTCGCCACAACTAGGACATTGTTCCCCTGTCCTTTTGCCTGATTTGGGTTAGTCAAAAAGAAAATCCCTCCACTGTCTGGATGTGGTTCAAGCTTTTCGATACTACCTTTCAGCCAATACTTCTTTCAGACTGAATCCCTTTTTGCCATTCCAGATAAGACTCTGGAAGCTTGCCCTGGCTTCTTGTTCCACAAAAAAATAATACAAATTCAAAAAGCTTGACACGCCTTTTACTAAATGCTTTGGACTGTCTACTTTCCAAAAAGGGGGCCTTTTGGGGGGGGAATATTTGTACTGTCCAGACATTTTGGGGCCTCAAGAAATTTGATCAGCCTTTAGTACATCAGCACTGATCAATTTTCAGATATATTCCATAGTTTGTGGACTCTCTAATTTTCCTATAGACTAAAAAAAAAAAAAACACTGATTTGCGTTATTTTCACCAAAGAAATGTAGCAGAATACATTTTATTTATTTGCAACATTTTATAACGTAAACAAAGAAAAGCGCATTCTTTTTCAAAATTTTCGGTCATCTTTTGTATATTTAGCAAAAAAAATATAAAAACCCAGCGGTTGAATACCACCAAAAGAAAGCTCTAATTGTGTGAAAGAAAAAATGATAAAAATTTCATATGGGTACAGGGTTGCATGACCGCGCAATTGCCAGTTAGGGTAGCACAGTGCCGAATAGCAAAAAATGGCCTGGTCATTAAGGGGGTAAAACCTTCCAGAGCTGAAGTGGTTAAGGTCAGCGATTCAGAAAGCCTCGAAGTCAGGCAACTAGGATTTCCTGAAGGCATCCCTCATATTCTTGTCTCCATACAGGCTTTCTTTATATATCTCCTATAACCTTGGTGCTCGGGTCTAATGACCTGTTTAGGGACATCTTTCATGGTGGGGTGTCACGTAGAGGGTTAATAGAAGGCTTTGAGAGTCAGATGCCGCCTGTGTACATGTTCCCACACAATATGGAGATTTGCTGCTTATAATGGAATGTGTCCAGCTCATTTAATAAGTCATTTTGACTCAGCAGATTTGCAGAGCTCCACCCTGCCAGCCAGGAACACAATGAGATGCATGGAGGAATCACGTACAGCAATGAGCACATGGAGGTGTTGGGTTCACTGGTTGGGTCCTTGCTAAAATGTTCCTTCTCCTCTATGTACACATCTGATCACAAAGTGACCGCAATCACATGTCCAATTAGGCCTCCCGTATCAAGCTGGAGCACTATGTACCAGAAGATTCCGATCCCGAAGGGGCACTATTGCCAGATTTGCATATGATTGGTGGCTGTGAGGAAACTGTTTCTGGTGCTGTTTCAGGCCCTTTGCACATGGGGGGCGTTCAGCTGCAGTGAGTCCCTTCCAGCATTTAGTGCACCCGGGAGGGACAGGCGCAGAGTCCAGCCCCACTGCAGGCAGCCTGGCAAAGTCTATGGCAGGCGGCAGCTGGACGTGGCTGAACGCTGTACTGACTGGTCCTGGCATATAGGGCCCTATGCATTCAATAAAATATCACAAGGGACATGTTGCAGCTGGACAGCCCCATGTGCCAAGGAACCTTAGGGTGTCTTTGCATGTGTCTGTTTTCCCGCAGTAAAACACATGAATTGTTCGAGAATTAAATTCATAATTACCTTCATTGTGGTTCATATCTGTGCATTGCAGCTTAGTTGTGATTTTTAAAGGGGGCTAAAAGAGCCAATTCACACCTACCTACACATGTGCCTTAACCACTTGCCTACTGAGCACTTTCACCGCCTTCCTGCCCAGGGCAATTTTTTAGCATTCAGCGCTGTCACACTTTGCATGACAATTGAGCGGTCATACAACACTGTACACACATGAAATTTTTATCATTTTTTTTTCACACAAATAGAGCTTTCTTTTGGTGGTATTTAATCACCTCTGCGATTTTTTTAGTTTTTTGCTAAAACAGATGAACAAAGACCGAAAATTTTGCAAAAATAAAATTTCATAGTGTTTTTTTATAAAATTTTGCACACAGGTAATTTTTCTCCTTCACTGATGTGGGCTGATGAGGCTGCACTGATGGGCACTCATAGGCTACATTGATGGGCACTAATACGCCGCACTGATAGGCCGCACTTATGGGCACTGATTGGTGACACTGATGATGAGGCACTGGTGGGCACTGTTGGGACTGTATTGATAATCAGTGCCCTGATTATCAGTGTAGATGTCCCTTTCACATAAGCCGGGTATCGGCTCTCCTCACGCTGTCCGTGAGGAAAGGAATGCCGATGGCCAGCTTGTGTTTACATCATGAAAAGCTGTCATTGGACACAGCTGATCACCTGGTAAGGGGCCACTGTGCTTGGCCCTTTTACCCTAATCTGTGTCCTAAGGACAGAGCGCACGGGCAGCGCAATCGCGGGAGGACGTCTATAGATGCTCTCCTGGCTATATAAGCTCACGCTGTAGCCATCTTTCGGGCTATAGGGCAGACAGGAAGAGGTTAAAGTGGTTGTAAACCTCAGACATGAAATATGAACAAAGCATATCCCTCTATAGTGTGTACTTGTCTCAATCCAGAGCACTAAGCATCATTTGTCTCTGCTGCCTCGTTCCTCTGCTATCAGCATGAGTCACTTCTGACAAGTTTTCCTGACACCAAGAGAAAAAAGGTGACGGGAGGGAGCTCCAGCAGACAGCATGTGATTGACAGCCTCATCTCTGTTCCTGTGTGTTGTGTGAAGAGGGGGGTGTTTCCCTTCCCTTCAATTAGCTTTTCAGCTTTCCTCACTGAACTCTGCAGAGTGTAACTTCAGCTAGCAGGCCCCCCTGATTTCTGAAATCTCAGACAAGCTGTATAAATTCAGCACTTTGAAGTGATGTAGAAAAGAGAAGGCTGAAAAGAAACAAATACAACTTATGTAGGAGGATGTGTTTCATATCTGTGTATCACCTGAGGCCAGTCAGTTCACTGGGTATATGTGAGGGTTTACAACCACTTTTAACATTTGCATTGCAACCTGTGCTCATAGGACTCATCGGGTTTGTTCATACTATGTACAGAGACCTAATGCCAAATTATGGGTGCTTCTCGAGGCTCTAAAGGGTTCTCTCCTATTATCCCATGCTGATTTGTCACATTTAAATGATGCAGATCATCAAACAAATTTTAATATTACACAAAGATAACCCCAGTAAATACAAAATGCAGTTTTTTAAATCATTTCATTTATCAAGGGAAAATAGCTGTCTGAACCTACCTGGCTCTATGTGAATGTAATTCCCACCCTTACTAAATCTTGCAGAAACTGTGATTAACTACTTGCGGACCGCCCACTGTGCAGCAGGGCAGCTGCCCTATGCCAGATAACATACCTAGAACGTGATCTGACACTTCCAGGACCATCGACCTGCTAAAAGATACCACCAAAAGAAAGATCTAGTTGTGGTGAAAAAAAAGGACAGAAATTGTATTTGTGTCGCATGACCGCGCAATTGTAAAAGTAATGCAGTGCCATATCGCAAAAAATGGCCTGGTCATGAAGGGGGATAGATCGTCTGGCGGTCAAGTGGTTAACCACATATTTTGGAAAGTGGAGTTAAATTTCACTTGCCACACCCAGGCCTGATTACGGTCAGACCTGTTGAATCAAGAAATCACGTAAAGTGTTTGTGAACCCATATGTACAAATCACTGCCAGCCCATTTATTAGAGCTAGGCATTGCACACTACATGTTTTTTTATAGAAATGAGGCATGTAAATACCTTTTTAGAGTGATCTTCGGGTCGGTCACGTGACTTGCGGCAGCTGTATACCTTCGATACATGGCTTCTGCAGGAGGTGCCAAGATCGCCCTCTGACGTCAACTGGGGAGGTCACGTGGCCGCTCAGCCCCTCCTGCAGTAGCCCTGGAAACCGGCCGAGAGTCACGTCACTGGCCTAAAGATCGCTCTAAAAAATATATATTTACATGCCTCTTTTTTACAAAAGAGTTAGGCATACCACACTGTATATCTATAATAGAGGGGCTGGCAGTGACCACTTATAATTTTTTATTTTTACTAATAGCAGGAGGGGGGCGGAGACACAGAACACAGAGCTGACAGGCAGGGAGGGAGGGGGGAGGGGTAGAGAGAGAGCAGAGCTGCGGATGACGAAGAGACATACGGTGACCATGGTAGTCAGGGCTGCTTATTGTGGTCAGCGCAGAGCGGGGGGGACACAGGATCAGCCAGGTTTTTTACAGAGAGGGGCAGATTACACAGCACAAGCACTGTGCTGTTTAATCTGCTTTAAGGGACCAGGATCTCTATCTGTATTTTTTTGGGTTAAGAAACACTTTAGCCACTTGCCGCCTGACCACCGTCAAATGACAGCTGGGCACCGCGGCTCTTGTTCTGGGTGAACGTCACATGACGGCTTCCCGGAACGACTGCTCTCGCATGCCCGCGGGGGCACGCAGCGATGTCGGCCACGCTGTGTTGCTAGGACACAGTGCGAACCCGATCTCTGTAAAGAGCCGCGGCTCTTTAACCATGTGATCAGCTGTGCCCAATCACAGCCGGTCACATGTGAAAACGGAGATGCCAGTGATGCCCCCTGACAGAGTGCGAGGAGAGGAGAGACGATCAGTGGCATCTCCTCACAGGGGGACATCTAGGTAATCTAGGTATGTAATCAGGGCACTGATCATCAGTTCCCTGATTACAATTAAGTGCCCACAAGTGCCAGCAATCAGTGGCCATTAGTGATGCCAGTCAGTGCTGGCTATCAGTGCCGCCCATCACTGCTGCCCATCAATACCACCCATTGATGCCCATCAGTGCCACCTATGAGTGCCCATAAGTGTGGCATATTTGTGCCTCCTCATCAGTGCCAGCTAATCAATGCCCATGAGGGCCACCTCATCAGTGCCCATCAGTGCAGCCTATTAGTGCGCCTCATCAGTGGAGAAAAATTACATATTTACAAAATGTACTGACAGATACTAAGAAAAACTTTTTTTTTTCCAAAATTTTTGGTCTTTTTCTTTTTTTTAGGAGAAAATAAAAAACCCAGAAGTGATTAAATACCACCAAAAGAAAGCTCTATTTGTGTGGAGAAAATGATAAAAATTTCACATGGTTACAGTGTAGCATGACCGCGCAATTGTCATTTAAAATGTGACAGCTCTGAAAGATGAAATATGGCCTGGGCAGGAAGGGGGTGAAAGTGCCCGGTATTGAGGTGGTTAAATAGAAGCCGTCTGACAAAGTGATCTCGAAAAGCAACACCACATGACTCAATCTAAAGAAATGCAATAACAGATGAGAAACAAAGTAACTGACATGTATCAGTCTGGAAAGGGTTACAAAGCCATTTCTAAGGCTTTGGGACTCCAGCGAACCATGGTGAGATCCATTATCCACAAATGGAGAAAACTTTGGAACAGTGGTGAACCTTCCCAGGAGTAACCGGCCTACCAAAATGACTCCAAGAGCGCAACGATGACTCAACCAGGAGGTCATAAAAGAACCCACAACAACATCTATAGAACTACAGGCCTCACTGCCCTCAGGTAAGGTCAGGGTTTTTCAACCACTTTCATTGTTTATTTTTTTGACAAAAGTAGGACGTGGCACACACCATCCACTGCATTGCAGTACTTTTTTTTTTCTTTTTAAGGATAAAGCAGTGCAATGCAGTGGTTTGAACTGGGCAGATTGGGAGACGAGGCTTGTCATGCTGTGGGACTGCGCTGGAATAGCCGCCAAACACAATCCTACCGCATGTGGTCAGCCTTTAAGGGCTGCTGTGTTTTCATTTTTGTTTCAACTTCTTTATTTTTCCAACAAGCATACAGTCAGAGAGAGAGAGAGGGGCAAAACATTATACAATGAAGTCTTTACACATTGGCGGTGTCTAAAAAAGAGAGTCATTTACACATAGAGTAAATGACCATAACTACAAAAAGCCAATACATGTGCAATATATAACCAAATAACAACAAGAAAAGGCAATGATAGAAAACTCCAAATCTACAAGACCAGCTGTAATCTGAGGGTAGAGGCTCACTCCATCTGTACTGCTTGATTTTCTATAAATTCTGGGGGAAGGAAGGGGGGGGGGGAGTGATAAAAAAAAAAAAGGGGTGGGGGATAGGGAGCAGACTAGTAGAGCTGGGCGATTTTCTCAAAAACAAAAAAATATATATATATGTGTGTGTGTACTGTGTTCATAAATAGTCCATAATTCATTTACTGAGAATGCATAAATAAACCTCTACTTAAAGTGACTAGTGCTCTTGAAAATCGTGCCTTAGTGATGCTCATATGCATCAATTTCATGCAAAGAGATGCATATATATAAACACTGTGATCATAAATAGTCCATACAGTGGAACCTTGGATTACGAGCATAATCCGTTCCAGGAGAATGCTTGTAATCCAAAGCACTCCATAATCCATAATCTGTTCCAGGAGAATGCTTGTAATCCAAAAACGAGTTTCCCCATAGAAGTCAATGGAAACGAAGATAATTAGTTCCGCTTTGACTTCTATTGCATGCAATACCGCATGTGGCCAGAGGTGGGAGGGCGCTGGAGAGCCTCGGAAATACTCGGGGACAGCTCAGCTGAACTCGGAAACCCTCTGAAAGGCTTTGAAACACTCGGGTATTTCCGAGTGATTCTGAGTATTTCTGAACGGCTCTGAACCGTTCCGAGTGTTACTGGCGCCCCCGCACCCCTAGCCAAATGCGGTACTGCACACCACATTAGCTTGAATTCTGCTAGTTTTGCGAGACAACACTCGCAAACCGAGTTTAAAAAAAAAGTTGCTCGTCTTTCAAAACGCTTGTTAACCGCGTTACTCGTTCACCAAGGTTCCACTGTATTTCATTTCAAAGAAGAAAAAATAATAAAATGTTTGAAATTAAAAAATGAAAAAAGTGACAGGTGCTCTTCAAATGTGTGCCCCTTATAGATCCCCTATAGGTATTGCACTCACCCGCACCACTCACCCCACACACAGGGGTATCTCGCTTTCACAGTATCTGCCACTGTGCAGCAATCATGAGATCTTATTTCCGCTGTGTCAGCTGTATGTTTCCGCGCTTGCGGTATAAGGTATTTATTTCTCCTTTAGATCTCCCTCCGCATCTCCCACTATCTCTCGGATGAAAAAGCTGTGGGTGTAGTCTCAGATTAATCCACTGTAGGGCGCTGTGCCTGTTCTGTGACAAGAGTCGGGATAAGACACTCCCCTCTCCCTGGCAGCCTACAGTAAAAATGTCGCCGCCTTCATTTTGTTAAGTGCTGCGCAAACTCTTGGCGCTATTTAAATCCTGTATAATAATAATATAATAATTGCAATGCTTAAAAAAATGTATGTAACGTGCGGTTTGTTGCGTAGGCAACAGGTATTGGATTCTTTCCTAAATGTACATAATATAACTGGGTACTAACAAACCGCGCGTTACATGCATTTTTTTATGCATTGCAATTATTATATTATTATTATAATTATTATACAGGATTTATATAGCGCCAACAGTTTGCGCAGCGCTTCACAAAATGAAGGTGGCGCCATTTTTACTGTAGGCTGCCAGGGAGAGGTAAAGTTGATCCGGGGAAAATCCCATTGCCTCTCTGGGATCAGGAAGGAATTTTTTCCCCTGCTGTAGCAAATTAGATCATGCTTCTCTGGGGGGGGGGGTTCACCTTTCTCTGGATCAACTGTGGGTATAGGATTGGGTATTTGGGATTGTATGATATTTTTTATTTTATTTATTCATTTCTTTTTTTTATGGTTGAACTAGATGGACTTGTGTCTTTTTTCAACCTGACTAACTATGTATTAGCAAGCCGTGGTCAATATCTGTTAACTCTATAGATTCCAAAATCCAAAGTGAATAACGGATTGAAATCACGCATAAACGCAGCTCTATGTACATGCATAAATGAGCCCTAAATCATTTGAAGTCCTTTCCCAGCTATACTGTATAAGAGGAATGTCTGTCATTGTTCTCCACTTATGGCCAAAAACATCTCTGCCCTCCGAGTCTCCTCGCTTTCCCCCCTTATGAAATTATTTTAGCATGTCGATTGCTAAAACATATCTGAAATGTGTCATTACAACACGACTACTTCCACCCAAGAGTTACATTTGATTTCCTTCCCTCTATAGAGTATTAGCACACACAGGCCAATGTGAAATGTCATTGCAAAATACTGGAAACGTTGCCTTGTCCACCCTCTACAGATGAGAAGTGAGCGAGCGTTTTAGATTTGGCCTAAAAAAAAAAGTTTCCATCTGGGATCAACAAACAGTGTAAACGAATACAAGCATTTTATTTTCAGATTCATAGTGCCAAGACTGTAGTTGGCAGTGAGAACTGAAGATTCTGTGAATTTTGTTTTTATCGCAGAACAATGCAGGTAGTTGTGACACTTAACGATGCAAATAATTATTCAATATGGCCGCATACTGAATTTGCTGTTAACTAGCAATAACTAATCTCCAGGCTAACATCTAAGTACAGAGTTGTTTGTAATTCTCTTAAAGTGATTGTAAAGGTTAGTTTCAAAAAATAAAAAAAATAACAAACACGTTATACTTACCTCCTCTGTGCAAGGGTTTTGCACAGAGTGGCCCCGATCCTCCTTTTCTGGGGTTCTCCTCCTCCGCATTGAGTGCCCCCACGGAGAGAGCCGCATTCCATGGGGGGCACCCCGATCCTCCTTTTCTGGGGTCCTCCTCCTCCGCATTGAGTGCCCCCACGGAGATCCGCATTCCATGGGGGGCACCCCGATCCTCCTTTTCTGGGGTCCTCCTCCTCCGCTTTGAGTGCCCCCACGGAGAGCCGCATTCTATGAGGGGCACCCCAATCCTCCTTTTCTGGGGTTCTCCTCCTCCGCATTGAGTGCCCCCACGGAGAGCCGCATTCCATGGGGGGGGGGGCATGGTACAGAGTTAAGTACAGAGTTGTTTGTAATTCTCTTAAAGTGATTGTAAAGGTTAGTTTTAAAAAATAAAAAAAATAACAAACACGTTATACTTACCTCCTCTGTGCAAGGGTTTTGCACAGAGTGGCCCCGATCCTCCTTTTCTGGGGTTCTCCTCCTCCGCATTGAGTGCCCCCATGGAGAGCCGCATTCCATGGGGGGCACCCCGATCCTCCTTTTCTGGGGTCCTCCTCCTCCGCATTGAGTTCCCCCACAGAGAGCCGCTTTCCATGGGGGCACACGTGCGGGTGTACTCCTGAGTCCTGCTGTTGTGTCCATTGACACAGACAGCAGGACTCGCCCCCCCCCCCCCGGCTCCCGTGTCATTGAATTTGATTACCAGGAGACAATGGCTCCCGCTGCTATCAATCTATCCAATGAGGACCCGAGACAACAGGTGGAGCAGCTGGGCTTATTTTCATTGCTGGAAAGATCGGGTTCAGGTAAGAAAAAGGGGGAAGGGGGTCTGGGGGGGCAGCTGCACCACATAAGGTTTTTTCACCTTAATGCATAGAATAGTTAAATGAAGTGCCTTAAACATTAATGAATATATAAAGGAAAAGGCTACATTCGTCCTGTAAATTTAAATGTACCGTATTTTTCGGACCATAAGACGCAATTTTTTTCCCCAGAAATATGTGGGAAAATGTCTCTGCGTCTTATGGTGCGACTATATGACAGGCACCGCCCCCGGCGTGCGGGCTCCTTCATCAGGCATATGGTCGATTACCGATTTACAACCATAGCTCTGCTGCTGTGTCCTCTTCCCATAGATAACAATGGCTGATATAGCAATTTTACACAACAAAAATTAAACTCTGAACCTGTCAATGCAAAAGATGAACGTTTGCGTTTAGAAGAAGATTTACCAACGTACAGTTTCTGCACACTACAATATCTACCAATAGTATTTTTTTTCTACACTTGATATCTGAAAAATACTTAATGGACTTCAGCCCCGGAAGGATTTACCCTCTTAATGACCAGCCCATTTTTTGTGATTTGGCGCTGCGTTGCTTTAACTGACAATTGCGCGGTCGTGCGACGTTGCACCCAAACAAAATTGACGTCTTTTTTTTTCCCCACAAATAGAGCTTTCTTTTGGTGGTATTTGATCACCTCTGTGGTTTTTATTTTTTGCGCTATAAACAAAAAAAAAAAGTGAGAATTTTGAAAAAAAGCAATATTTTTTACTTTTTGCTAGAATAAATATCCCCCAAAAATATATTAAAAAAACACATTTTTTCCTTTAGTTTAGGCCGATATGTGTTGTTCTACATCTAGTAAAAAAAAATCGCAATAAGCGTATATTGATTGGTTTGCGCAAAAGTTATAGCGTCTACAAAATAGGGGATAGATTTATGGCATTTTATTATTCATTTTTTTTTATTAGTAATGGCGGCGGTCTGCGATTTTTATTGTGACTGCGACATGGCAGACACATCGGACACTTTTGACACTATTTTGGGGCTATTGTCATTTATACAGCGATCAGTGCTATAAAAATGCACTGTGTAAATGACACTGGCAGGGAAGGGGTTAACCTCTAGGGGACGATGAAGGGGTTAAATGTGTTCTAGGGAGTAATTCTAACGGGGGGGGGGCTACAAGTGACACGACAGTGATCACTGCTGCCGATGACAGGGAGCAGTAGACCTCTGTCATGTCACAAGGCAGAATGGGGAAATGCCTTGTTTATATAGGCTTCTCCCCATTCTGCCTCTCTGTGAGACTATCGCGGGCACCCGGCGGACATAGAGTCTTCAGAACCCGCGGGCGCGATCACGGAGCACGCGGCGGGTGGCGCGCGCCCGCCGGCCTAGCGGCAAATTCAAAGGGACGTACAGGTACGCCCATTTGCGCCGCTGTGCCATTCTGCCGACGGAAATGTAAGCGGTTAAACGTATGATCTTTGGATACATTTTATTAAAGCAGTTGTATACCCCGCTTGGTTGATTTTTACCTACAGGTAAGCCTATAATAAGGCCTATAATAAGGCTCACCTGTAGGTAAAAATGAATATCTCCTAAATCTGTACGAATTAGGAGATATTCACCCTGACGTCAGCGGCGCATGCGCTCTGGAGGTCCGGCGTATCGTGCCGGAATTTCGGAGCTTTCTTGTCGGAACGGAGTGACTTCATCGTGGCTCCGGCCCCCCACAGCGCTGGAGCCCACGAACCTGGAACAAGTGTCGGGGGGGGACATGTCAGCCCCCTCAGCGGTGACCAGGCGCCACTGCGGCGGCTTTGTTTTGCTTTATTCCGGATCAGCAGTGTTATTTGGCCTCATGTAAACTGCAAATGGTAAACGGACATTTAGGAGCGGTTGGGCATTTTTTTCAGCAGCCCCTGAACTCTCCTCCATGTTATCTCAGTACATACATGTACACTCAGGTGTTTATAGTCGGTTAGAAGCATTTCTTTGAAAGCAAAAATCTGCGTTCAGGACAGAAATTCAGGGTCATTTGAAATGTCAAATGCTTGTAACAGCGTGTAAACGCGGTAAATCGGGTTTATAGGCGTTTTCAATGAGGAATCATGTCTGACCATTTATGGCAATGTTAAAAAACAGACTTTCTAGAACCCTTGTATATTGTGCAAGGAGAGAGCGAGAGAGAGAGACTGTTTTTCCGCCTGAATTGTAGGCATTTGGGAGGGTCTACTGAGCTGTAGACATGTGCAATTCGTTTCGTTCCAAATTCGTTTTTTAACGAATTTCGTCAAATTCGTTAATTCGGAAATATCCGAATTAAGGAAAACCGGTTTATCGAATTTTTCCAAATATTCGTAAATTCAAAAATTAGTACATTCGTAAATTAGTACATTCGTAAATTTGTAAATTAGTGAATTTGTAAATTTGTAAATTCAGAAATAATAATAATAATTTATCCGAATTTACGAATTATCCAAAATAACGAATGCCATAACCAAACGAATGGAACGTAATGAATAAATAATAATAAATACCAATAATAATAATAAAAGCTTTTTATTATTATTATTATTAATTTGTTCCGTTCCATTCGTTTAGATGCAGCATCCGTTATTTTGGATAATTCGTAACTTCGGATAAATTCGTATTTGTTACGTTCACTAACAGCCAAATTTGAAAGGAAATTACAATACCTATAATTTAATAGTTAGTTACTATTTTAGATTTTCGAATTTTCAGGTTTTTGGATTTTCAAATTTTGAATTTACAAATTTCCGAATTTTCTAATTTACAAATGTACGAATTTACGAATATACGAATTTTCTAATTTACGAACTTATGAATTTACGAATTTACAAATGTGCAAATGTACGAATTTATGAATTTACGAATGTACGAATGTGTGAATGTACGAATTTACGAATTGCTATCATAACGAATGACCCGAAAAATGAAAAAAAAAATAAACAAATGAAACGAAAACGAACACATTTTTTGGCAGTGCACATGTCTACTGAGCTGTAAAATCTGTTCTTTGTCAAAAACACTTTAGAATGTAAACACCGCTAAACGTGGCATGTCAACGTAGTAAGACGGATGTTTTTAACCACTTGCCACCCGCCCTCAAATGACGGAGGGACGGTGTGGCTCTCGTTCTGGGTGGACGTCATATGACGTCCGAATGGCCACGCCCGCGGGGGCGCACCCCGATCTCTGTAAAGAGCCGCTCGCGCAGCTCGTTAACCGTGTGATCGTCTGTGTCCAATCACAGCCGGTCACATGTAAATATAGGAAGTGCCGGTAATCGGCTCTCATCGCCTCACATTGATAGAGTGTTTGGTGAGGAGAGACGATCAGCGGCATCTCCTCGCAGGGGACATCAGAACAGGTAATCAGTGCCCCGATTACAAAAAAGTGCGATCAGTGCCCACAAATGCCAGCAATCAGTGCCCATTTTTTTTCAAAATTTTCTCTTATTTTTTTTATTAAAAAATACCCATGGGTGATCAAATGCCACCAAAAGAAAGCTCTATTTGTGGGAACAAAATGATAAAAAGTTTGTCTGGGTACAGTGTTGTATGACCGCGCAATTGTCATTCAAAGTGTGACAGCACTGAAAGCTGAAAAATGGCCTGGGCAGGAGGGGGGGGGGGGGGTAGTGCCCAGTATTGAGGTGGTTAATCGTAGCTTACTAGCTGTCAAGTCCCAGCATTCAGAAGAGGTTTTCAAACGTCCCGTGTACATGAAGCCGTTGAATCTGATGAACCTTTGTTCCCTATTTATAACCGTGATATAAGGTAGCCTATAGAATGACATTGGACAGCAACCAACTGCTTACAGAAGGTTGTGGGGTATACAGGATCTCACAAAAGTAAGTACGCCCCTCACATTGTTGTAAATATTTTCTTATATCTTTTCATGTGACAACACTGAAGAAATGACACTTTGCTACAATGTAAAGTAGTGAGTGTACAGCTTGTATAACAGTGTAAATTTGCTGTCCCCTCAAAATAACTCAACACACAGCCATTAATGTCTAAACCGCCGGCAACAAAAGTGAGTACACCCCTAAATGAAAATGTCCAACTTGGGCCCAAAGTGTCAATATTTTGTGTGGCCATCATTATTTTCCAGCACCGCCTTAACCCTCTTGGGCATGGAGTTCACCAGAGCTTCACAGGTTGCCACTGGAGTCCTCTTCCACTCCTCCATGATGACATCACAGAGCAGGTGGATGTTAGAGACCTTGCGCTCTTCCACCTTCCATTTGAGGATGTCCCACAGATGCTCAATAGGGTTTAGGTCTGGAGACATGCTTGGCCAGTCCATCACCTTTACCTCAGCTTCTTTAGAAAGGCAGTGGTTGTCTTGGAGGTGTGTTTGGGGTCGTTATCATGTTGGAATACTGCCCTACGGGCCAGTCTCCGAAGGGAGGGGATCATGATCACCCCTGTTAACCCCTTCCCAGCCAGTGTTATTAGTACAGTGACAATGCATATTTTTTTTAGCACTGATCGCTGTATTGGTGTCACTGGTCCCCAAAAAGTGTCAAAAGTGTCAGTTAGGTGCCCAAATTGTCCGCTGCAATATCGCAGTCCTGTTATAAGTCGCCATTACTAGCCAAAAATAAATAAAAATATCCCATAGTTTGTAGACGCTATAACTTTTGCGCAAAACAATCAACACACGCTTATTGGGATTTTTTTTTTAACCAATAATATGTATCAGAATACATATTGGCCTAAACTGATGAAGAAATTTGATTTTTTTTTTTTTAATTTTTTTTACATTTTTTTAATTGATATGTTTTATAGCAGAAAGTAAAAAATATTGCTTTTTTTGTTTCAAAATTGTTGCTCTTTTCTTTGATTATAGCGCAAAAAAATAAAAACCGCAGAGGTGATCAAATACCACCAAAAGAAAGCTCTATTTTTGTGGGGAAAAAAAAGGACATCAATTTTATTTGGGTACAACGTCGCACGACCGCGCAATTGTCAGTTAAAATAACGCAGCACCGTGACGCAAAAAATGGCCTGGGAAGGGGGGGGGGGTTAAATCTTCCGGAGGTCAAGTGGTTAAAAAGCAGCAGCAGCTACAGGATTTGTAGCTGCTGACTTAGAAATTTTTGTTTACAGGCTGAAGATCCTCTTTAAGTGGCGGGTGTGGATGGATTGTTCTTGGAGATGAAAGATATCATTTATTGTCACTTTAAGGCTCTGTTTCCACTAGTGCGACTTTTCATGCGACTTGGGACTGAAAAGTCGCATGACAAATTGTTTCCCATGATTTCCAATGAGTACCGTTCATATCTGTGCGACTTCAAGTCGCAGCGACTTCAAAGTAGTCCCTGCACTACTTTGGTCCCACTTTGATGCGACTTGAGGTCCATAGATACAGGCATTGCTTCAAATCGCGGTAAAAAGTCGCGGTAAAATCGCGGTAAAAAATCGCGGCAAAATCGCGCGACTTTGGGGACGCACTAGTGGAAACATAGCCTAAGGGCCGGTTCACACCAGATGTAGTTCTGTGCACTTTTTTTCTGCACTAAGGGCCAGTTCACACCATAGAAACGCAGTCCGGAGGCGCTCCAGATGCTTTTTTGCATGCGCGTTTTTGATGCGTTACAGTGCGTTTTTGATGCAGTCCAGTGCATTTTCCCTTTTTTTTTTTTCCCCCTTAACCTTAAATAAGAACATGGGTGTTCCAGTGCATTCCGGTGCGTTTTTAATGTGTTTTTGGTGCGTTTTTTATGCAGTCCAGTGCTTTTTTTCCCCCCCTCTTTTTTTCTTAACCTTAAGGCCAAGGCTGTTGCAGTGCATTTTTGGTGCATTTAGGTATGTTCCAGTGCGTTTTTGATGCATTTTACAGCGTTCCAGTACAGTCCAGAAAAAATGCAACATGTTCTATTTTTTTTTTTTTTTTCCTGGAACTGCAAGCACTGGTGTGAACTATGCCATTGAAAAACCATATAACCTACTTTCCATGTGTTTTTGATGCAGAAAAAAAAAACGTACTGGACTGCATGTGGTGTGAACTGGCCCTAAGGGTTAAAGCGGTTGTACACCCAAAATTTTGACTTTGCATTTAATTTTGTATTGTAATAATAACAATGTATTGCCATTTTTACTCTGCCTGCTTCCTTTGCGACTTATCGATATATTGCTGAGTAATGACGTCTTAGGCGCATGTGCCGTATCCGCGATAATTCCCGGCAAGCCGAGACGCTGCCGGAGAAATTCTGTGTCTATGTCGGGGCTGCGTCATTTCCTGTTGTAGACATCAGCCCCGACATCCCGCGATGCTTCCTCTGAATTCTTCCCAAAAGAGGATCATGGTTACCTTGTGACTCGTATGCCACAGGATGGAGGAGGAGAGACAGGCGGCGCGAGTATCAAGAGGCTCGGATATCTTGTTAATAGTGCGCATGCGCGAGATTACCGTGACGAGTATGTACTGTGGGCGGAAATTCAGATCTATTCAGACGCGGAAAACCACAGTGGAGATGGCGCCGGCTAATGTGTTTGAATAAACTTTGACAAGATAAAGAATACTTGCAGTAAGAACAAAATTTTATACACATATTTAACCACTTCAATACCAGGCACTTTCACCCCCTTCCCGCCCAGGCCAATTTTCAGTTTTCAGCGCTGTCGCACTTTGAATAACAATTGCGCGGTCATGCTACACTGTACCCAAATGAAATTCTTATCGTTTTTTCCCCACAAATAGAGCTTTCTTTTAGTGGTATTTGATCGCATCTGCAGTTTTTATTTCTTGCGCTATAAACGAAAGAAGAGTGACAAGTTTGAAAAAAAAAAAAAACACAATACTTTTTGCTATAATAAATATCCAAATTTTTTTTTATTTTTAAACAAATTTTTTCCTCAGTTTAGGCCGATACATATTTTTGGTAAAAAAAAAAAAATCGCAATAAGCGTATATTGATTGGTTTGCACAAAAGTTATAGCGTCTACAAAATAGGGGATAGATTTATAGCATTTTTATTATTTTTTTTACTAGTAATGGCGGCGATCTGCGATTTTTTTTATCATGACTGCGAGATTGTGGCGGACACATCGGACAATTTTGACACATTTTTGGGACCATTCACATTTATACAGCGATCAGTGCTATAAAAATGCATTGATTACTGTATAAATGTGACTGGCAATGAAGGGGTTAACCAGGAGGGGGCGCTGTAAGGGTTAATTATGTTCCTAGTGAGTGATTCTAACTGTAGGGGGAGGGGACTCACAAGGGGAGGAGAGCGATCGCTGTTCCTATGTACAAGGGACACACCATCGGTCTCCTCTCCTCTGACAGAACGTGGATCTGTGCGTTTACACACACAGATCCATAGTCCTGCTCGGTTACCGGGCAATCGCGGGTGCCCGGCGGACATCGCGGCCGCTGGGCACGCCCACCGGGTCCCCAGTGAGGCGGCGGGCGCACGCGCGCCTGGAAGGTGATCACGTCATCTGACATCCTCCCAGAACAACAGCTGCACCGCCCCGCCGTCGTATGACGGTGGGTGGGCAGCAAGTGGTTAAAGTGATCAATCGATCCGTAATTGCCTTTTCTTTCATAATATTGTGAAAATCGTATTTATATGGAAGAGTTTACTACCGCTTTAAGGGGAAACAAAAAAAAAAAAAAAGGAGGGGGAAATTTATCGGACTGCATCAAAAACGCGCATGCAAAAAAGCATCTGGAGCGCATCTGGACTGCGTTTCTATGGCGTGAACTGGCCCTAAATAAGAAGATGGGTGTTCCAGTGCGTTTTTGGTGCGTTTTACAGCGTTCCATTACAGTCCGGTGCAGGAAAAATGCAGCGTGTTCTACTTTTTTTTTCTGGAACTACAAGCACTGGTGTGAACTATGCCATTGAAAACCATATAATCTACTTTCTATGCGTTTTTGATGCAGAAAAAAAAACGCACTGGACGGCATGTGGTGTGAATTGGCCCGAAGGGTGTAGAGGGGGGGGGGGGGGATACTTTCCCAAAGGACAGAATCAGGGACCTTTCTAGGGAGAATTCCTACCCAGGACAGGTGTACTCCCCATATACAATCCTCCATCCCCCATCCATCATCATGGCTGTCAGTGGTGTAGAGGGGAGCACACTGGGATCTGATTGGTGGAGGGAGGATCAGATCTCTGATGATACAATGTAACAATGATGAGCGATCGATCATCAGGACAGGAAGAGAACATACTAGATACAGGTGTGGGGGCGGGGTCACTACATGCTGTACTGATAAGGGGCGGGGTCACTACACGCTGTATTCGGGTGGCTCTCATTTATTAGTTAGGGGGCGGTGCTCTGTGTCTGGCCCCTCCCCCTTGGCTCTGCTCTTCTTTCTGATGCTCATGCTGGCTCATGCTGGCTCATCATTGCCCCCTCTCGCTCCAGCAGTGAAGGGGTGGACGGCTCAGCTGTTGATTGCTCCGGTCTGATTGGTCGTCCCACGGCCTGGCGAGCCTCGGTCCTACTCTATAGGGTGACGGAGAGCGGCGCCACGCCTACCGTGCGAAGACTCTTCCAATGGCGGACGGGGAAGGGGGCGTGGCGTCAGGTGGTTTCAGAGGAGAGCTCGGAGTACATAGGGAGGTTGTGTCACACGGCGAGAGAGAGCGGAGAGAAGAGACATCCGGGCATCAGAACAACGTGACGTCATTGAAGAACCATGGCTGAGTGAGTGCCGGGTACACTGAGGGGGGATAACGGGGGAGTGTCGGGTACACTGAGGGGGGATAACGGGGGAGTGCTGGGTACACTGAGGGGGGGATGACAGGGGAGTGCCGGGTACACTGAGGGGGGATAACGGGGGAGTGCTGGGTACACTGAGGGGGGATGACAGGGGAGTGCCGGGTACACTGAGGGGGGATGACAGGGGAGTGCCGGGTACACTGAGGGGGGATAACAGGGGAGTGCCGGGTACACTGAGGGGGGATGACAGGGGAGTGCCGGGTACACTGAGGGGGGATAACGGGGGAGTGTCGGGTACACTGAGGGGGGATGACAGGGGAGTGCCGGGTACACTGAGGGGGGGGGATGACGGGGGAGTGCCGGGTACACTGAGGGGGGGATGACAGGGGAGTGCCGGGTACACTGAGGGGGGGATGACAGGGGAGTGCCGGGTACACTAAGGGGGGGATAACGGGGGAGTGTCGGGTACACTGAGGGGGGATGACGGGGGAGTGCCGGGTACACTGAGGGGGGATGACAGGGGAGTGCTGGGTACACTGAGGGGGGGATGACTGGGGAGTGCCGGGTACACTGAGGGGGGGATGACTGGGGAGTGCCGGGTACACTGAGGGGGGGGGATGACGGGGGAGTGCCGGGTACACTGAGGGGGGGGGATGACGGGGGAGTGCCGGGTACACTGAGGGGGGGGATGACGGGGGAGTGCCGGGTACACTGAGGGGGGGATGACGGGGGAGTGCCGGGTACACTGAGGGGGGGGGATGACGGGGGAGTGCCGGGTACACTGAGGGGGGGGATGACGGGGGAGTGCCGGGTACACTGAGGGGGGGGATGACGGGGGAGTGCCGGGTACACTGAGGGGGGATAACGGGGGAGTGCCGGGTACACTGAGGGGGGGATGACGGGGGAGTGCCGGGTACACTGAGGGGGGGATGACGGGGGAGTGCCGGGTACACTGAGGGGGGAGATGACGGGGGAGTGCCGGGTACACTGAGGGGGGAGATGACGGGGGAGTGCCGGGTACACTGAGGGGGGGATGACGGGGGAGTGCCGGGTACACTGAGGGGGGGGATGACGGGGGAGTGCCGGGTACACTGAGGGGGGATAACGGGGGAGTGCCGGGTACACTGAGGGGGGGATGACGGGGGAGTGCCGGGTACACTGAGGGGGGGATGACGGGGGAGTGCCGGGTACACTGAGGGGGGGATGACGGGGGAGTGCCGGGTACACTGAGGGGGGGATGACGGGGGAGTGCCGGGTACACTGAGGGGGGGATGACGGGGGAGTGCCGGGTACACTGAGGGGGGGATGACGGGGGAGTGCCGGGTACACTGAGGGGGGAGATGACGGGGGAGTGCCGGGTACACTGAGGGGGGAGATGACGGGGGAGTGCCGGGTACACTGAGGGGGGGATGACGGGGGAGTGCCGGGTACACTGAGGGGGGGGATGACGGGGGAGTGCCGGGTACACTGAGGGGGGGGATGACGGGGGAGTGCCGGGTACACTGAGGGGGGGGATGACGGGGGAGTGCCGGGTACACTGAGGGGGGGGATGACGGGGGAGTGCCGGGTACACTGAGGGGGGGGATGACGGGGGAGTGCCGGGTACACTGAGGGGGGGATGACGGGGGAGTGCCAGGTACACTGAGGGGGGGATGACGGGGGAGTGCCGGGTACACTGAGGGGGGGGATAATGGGGGGTGTCGGGTACACTGAGGGGGGATAACAGGGGAGCGCCGGGTTACACTGAGGGGGGGGAATAACGGGGGAGCGCCGGGTACACTGAGGGGGGGGAATAACGGGGGAGCGCCGGGTACGCTGAGGGGGGAATACCGGGGGAGCGCCGGGTACCCTGAGGGGGGGTGAATACTGGGGGAGCGCCGGGTACCCTGAGGGGGGGATACCGGGGGAGCGCCGGGTACCCTGAGGGGGGGATACCGGGGGAGCGCCGGGTACCCTGAAGGGAGGGATACCGGGGGAGCGCCGGGTACCCTGAAGGGAGGGATACCGGGGGAGCGCCGGGTACCCTGAGGGGGGGGAATACCGGGGGAGCGCCGGGTAGATTGAGGGGGGGTAATAATAGGGAAGTGTTGGGTACCCTGAGGAGGGTATGATGGGGGGGGGGGGGGGGGGGCAGGGTATGGCTGTGCTGGGTAAGGCATCTTGGAGACGAGGTTCTGTGCCAGTCACACCTCTTCTCGGTGTTACATTGTATCATCACATCTCCTATAACTCGGGGTCACAGCGCTTTTTTTTTTTTCCCTGAAAACTTTTCTTTAGAATTTGTAGATTTGCAATAATTTTATATTGGGGACATCACAGACCCCCTTAGTGGGTTATTAGTACAGATCTGGGGTTTGGTTGTAGATGGAGGGGGGGGGGGACAGTGTAGAGGGACTTTTACATTTCTCCAAATACGAGGAAATCCACTGACTGTCCAATCTTGGTCTATAATAATAATAATAAATGGTGATTTGGGCACCTCTCGGATTTTCTGGGGTCTCTGAGATTAACGTATTTCGGATCAGCCTATCACAGCTCAGCACTCTGTGTTATGTGTGATATGCCCCCTATACTCTCCTTATAATGGAGGACTCGGGGTTCGCTGTCCCTGTCATGGGAAGGGGAGAGTTCGCTCTTCTCAGGAAATCTATTACACGACTTTTAGTCATTCTTTCACAACAATAGATAAATGTGATAGTAAGGGAACCTCCATGATTGACTAAGAAACTCTCCGTGTTCAATACTCGGTCCACCCAAAGCATACATGTTTCTATTTTTTGTTTTTTGAATTATTTCTTTGTTTTCATTATTATTTGCACACATTTTTCCTTTTTATAGATAGAGATGACAGCTTCCAATGGAAAAGCCTGTTCTGGTGACAGATGTTTTGAGAGAGGATTTCCCCCACTTCCTGTTATGTCTCAGGCACAGGAAGTGACGGCAAATTTTCACAAGGGAGCAAAGACAGTAAAAAAAAAAAAAAAAAAAAAAATCCTGATTTTGTTTTTTAGCAGTTCCAACAGAATACAAGGCGACTACAGTTGTGGGTAAGGACAGGGGTCTCCAAACTATGGCCCGTGGGCCACATCCTGCCCACGGCAAGATTTTACCCAGGCTGCCACAACTGTGGTGTGAGGAGAGGGGGGCTCTGATCAGAAAGGGGGGGGGGGACTTTGATGGAAAGGGGGGGGGGGGTCTGATGTGGAAGGGGGGCTTCTGATCAGCGGGTATTTCTTGGATTCTATGTTTGTTCATTTAAATTTCAATCTCTGGTGGTGTGGTGGTGGTGGTGCTGGGGGGGGCGGGTTTTGATGTAAACCAGAGACTGTGATGGAAAGGGGGTTCTAATGTGAAAAGGGGACTGCAATGGAGAGGGGGGGAGGGTTCTGATATGGAAAGGGAGGGGGGCTCTGATGTAAACCAGGGACTGTGATATGGAAGGGGGGGGGGGGCTTCTGACGAGCAGTTATTTCTTGGATTGTGTGTTTTATTCATTCATTTAAATCATTTATAAAGCTGATATTATTATTATTATTATTATTATTATTATTATTATTATTATTATTATTATTATATTTATTTATTTTCATTCTGTCAATGTTTTTGGAGAATATCCAATGTGGTCCTTGTACTGGAAAGATTGTAGATCCCCTCAGATCCCCCCAGATTTCCTCTTCACTCCCCGATTCACCACCTCTGAGCTGGTGAACCTGGAAGTGTGAATTCTGACTGTGAGATCACCGCTTCATAAACTGGCCCTTTCTGTGTCATTCGATGAGGATTCTCCGTGTGTAGAGATAATCGGCGGGAGAACAAGTTCAAACATGTTCTCCTCCGATTATCACTGTTTTCATAAACTGTTTATGGACTGTGATCAGCGGCGATCCTCGGGATCACCGCTTCATAAACGGACACCAATATCTTTTACTTGCCTCTGTCAGGAAATGATTTGTTACAATGTTGCGTCCTCTCGGATCTCTTGTCACCTCGGTGTGTCTTGGTGGCAGTAGCTGGATTGTCACACGGAAGTCAATCATCCTGGATAGTAATCTGATCAAACGGATTATCTAGCTGGTGTTTATTTTTGCATCCATTGATGCTCTGAAGTCCTAGAAGGAAAGCCGCTAGGACACGGCCAAGTAAAAGGCCGCAGCCCGGAACGCCCCGTGATCCTTGATAAGGCGTAGTGTGATTTGGTAGCGTGGACAAGGCAGGTCATGTGACCGTCATGGAGGAACGTCGGCTCAGTGTTATACGGCACACTCCCCTTCCCCCGTACTAATGCAGCTTGATGCGTTTTTATGTCTCACAATGGGGAAGAAGGAAATCTGGAGACAGGTTTGTAGTTGGGTGTGGTGGGTGGAGGCCTGTGTGTGTGTGTGTGTGTGTGTGTGTGTGTGTGTGTGTGTGTGTGTGTGTTTAAAACCTGAACTCCAGGTATGAATTTTGGTGCAGATTTTGGTTCAGCTTAGACCAATGTAAGCATGCAAATTCCATACCTTAGGGACCGTAGTGGAAGCGGAGAATCACTGTAGTGGTCCTGTGCTGAGCGGCTGCCCTGCTTAATAGTAATCACAGGGGGTCCCTGACTCGGCATTGGTGCCGTTCACTTTTTTTCTCAATGAATGGAAGGCGTCCTGATTGGAAGGGGTGGGGGGTTTGAATAGAATATCACAATCGCCGTCTCCTCTAATCAGAGAACGCTTTCTACTCATTGAAAAAATTTCAAGGTGTTCTGTAAATGGCGCCTGTGCCCGTTATGAGAGGTTCCCACCATCCCTGTGCTGAGTTCCTGGGTCTGTACACCCGCTGTGCCCATTATGAGGACTTCCCACCATCCCTGAGCTGAGTTCTCGGGTCTGTACACCTGCTGTGCCCATTATGAGGGGTTCCCACCATCCCTGTACTGAGTTCCTGGGTCTGTACACCTGCTGTGCCCATTATGAGGACTTCCCACCATCCCTGTACTGAGTTCCTGGGTCTGTACACCTGCTGTGCCCATTATGAGGACTTCCCACCATCCCTGAGCTGAGTTCTCGGGTCTGTACACCTGCTGTGCCCATTATGAGGGGTTCCCACCATCCCTGTACTGAGTTCCTGGGTCTGTACACCCGCTGTGCCCATTATGAGGACTTCCCACCATCCCTGAGCTGAGTTCCCGGGTCTTTACACCTGCTGTGCCCATTATGAGGGGTTCCCACCATCCCTGTGCTGAGTTCTCGGGTCTGTACACCCGCTGTGCCCATTATGAGGGGTTCCCACCATCCCTGTGCTGAGTTCTCGGGTCTGTACACCCACTGTGCCCATTATGAGGGGTTCCCACCATCCCTGTGCTGAGTTCTCGGGTCTGTACACCCGCTGTGCCCATTATGAGGGGTTCCCACCATCCCTGAGCTGAGTTCCCGGGTCTTTACACCTGCTGTGCCCATTATGAGGGGTTCCCACCATCCCTGTGCTGAGTTCTCGGGTCTGTACACCCGCTGTGCCCATTATGAGGGGTTCCCACCATCCCTGTGCTGAGTTCTCGGGTCTGTACACCCACTGTGCCCATTATGAGGGGTTCCCACCATCCCTGTGCTGAGTTCTCGGGTCTGTACACCCGCTGTGCCCATTATGAGGGGTTCCCACCATCCCTGTGCTGAGTTCTCGGGTCTGTACACCCGCTGTGCCCATTATGAGGGGGTTCTCACCATCCCTGTGCTGAGTTCTCGGGTCTGTACACCCGCTGTGCCCATTATGAGGGGGTTCACGCTCTCTCTGTGTATTATATTATGGAGAATTTAATAGGATAAGCTGGGACACACAGCTGGACGGGAACACCCAGAACTCCTAGACGGAGGGGAACAGTCGGAATTTATGGCAGGGGTATCTCCGTGTTGGAGAATGCGGGACATACAAGAAGCCAGGGACTAATGCAGGACTCCAGGCTCCTTCTATATGTAAAATATAATTTCTGGGTGGGTTGAACATGAAAATGTCTTGTAATGTAAAGCCCGTTTGATGACCTCCATGGCCCCCTGTAGGAACGCTGTCCTCGGAGTCACCCAATGGCCGTCATTATCTGTGTTTTGCACTCTCAGCATGGCTCGGCACTTTTTTTTTTTTTTTTTGCACTGTAACCATCCTGTAGGTTTGCTTGTATAAGTCTGTTCCAAGGTCAACAACCTCCAATCACGTCTCCCGGTGAGCTGTGCTGAGTTCTGTGTACACAGCGCTCTGTAAATCCAGGAGTGTTCAGTCCCTGATACTATTCATGTGTGGATCGTGGCTTGAAGCCGCTTGTTTGAGATGGGTGTGGAGGGCGCTGTGCCCATCCCTGTCCTGATATGAACCCCAAGCCCTGGCCATTGGCATTAAATCTGCTTTTTATTGATGATTACTTCTTCTCCTCCCCACAGGGCTGACATCGCTCTCATCGGATTGGCTGTCATGGGCCAGAATCTGATCCTTAATATGAACGACCACGGATTTGTGGTAAGTGCTGCTGGTGATGTAAGGGGCGTGTTGGCTCAGCGCTCTGTTATGATGTAATACCTCATGTTTTAGTTTTCTTCCTCTTTCAGCAGCAAAACCTTCAAAATGAAGCAACTGTAAATTGCACAAACACACCAAACCAGGCAAACCGCTAATAAAAACAAAGGGTGGAAGACGTATATAGGAATTGTTCTGCCTATTAAAGGATTTGAATTCCTGTCCATTCAGTCCTGAGATTTATACAGCTGTGCCAGCTTGGTGACCTGACTTTTCTGTAGTGCAGTTAAAGCTGAACTCCCACTGCACTGCAAGGGTTAAATGCTCTTTTTTTGTTTTTTTTGTTTAGAGAACCTTAACAACTTAAAGGGGTTGTAAACCCTCAAGGTTTTTCAGCTTAATACATTCTATGGGCATTAACCACTTGCCTACCGGACGCTTTCACCCCCTTCCTGCCCAGACCACTTTTCAGCTTTCAGCGCTGTCGCACTTTGAATGACAATTACGCAGTCATACAACACTGTACCCGAACAGTTTTTTTTTTTTTTTTTTATCATTTTCTTCACACATATACAGCTTTCTTTTAGTGGTATTTAATCACTGCTGTTTTTTAAAAAAAAATTTACAAAAAAAACCCCACAAATTTTGAAAAAAACGTTTTTTTTTACTTAGTTTTTGTCAGTAAATTTTGGAACTAAGTAATTTTTCTCCTTCAGTGATGTGCGCTGATGAGGCAGCACTGATACGCTGAACTGGTGGGCATTGATGAGGTGGCACTAATGGGCACTGATGAGGAGGCACTAATATGCCGCAATGATGGGCACTGTTAGGTGGCACTGGTGGGCACAGGTGGTACTGATGGGCATTGATCGACAGCAGTGATGGGCATTGATGGGCAGCACTGATAGGTGGCACTGATGGCCAGCACTGACTGGCATTGCTGGTGGGCACTGATTGCTGGCAATGGTGGGCTGTTGGCACTATATTGTAATCGGGGCACTGATGATCAGTGCCTTGATTACATGTGGAGATGCCACTGATCGGTGCTCTCCTTGCCATACGCTCTGTCAGTGTGAGGCAAGGAGTGCCGATTACCGGCATCTCCGTGTTTACATGGGACCGGCTATGATTGGACACAGCTGCGGATGCAGCTCTTTACAGAGATCGGGGTCACGCTGCGTCCTAGCAACACGGTGCGGGCACGATCGCCGCGGGCACGGCCTTTCTGGGAGAGCCGCACTGCCCTGCCGTCATTTGACGATGGGCGGGCGGCAACTAGTTAAGGTGAAAAACCTCCTGTAATGCAGCAGCCCCCCCAGAGCCCCCCTTTTTACTTACCTGAACCCGGTCTTGTTTTGGTTTTGTCGGAAATTTTGAGAACCAGCTCTCAAACATTTGTTGTCGGAAATTCCGACAGCAAATGTCCGATGGAGCCTACACACGGTCGGAATTTCCGACAACAAGCTCGCGTAGAACATTTGTCGGAAATTCCGACCGTGTGTACGCGGGATAAGTCTCAACTGACTCTTGGTGCCGCCTTCCCTCTCCCAGTCTTTTATTACTGCTGTACAGAGGAATGATTGGTCATTTCGGGGCAGACTCAAGTGCTGCTTCCCAATAAATACATTCTTGTTTCCACTTTCAGGTATAGAATTGAAAAGTGGCACTAAAGGCAAACATACCTGCCTTGGTTCCAATGGTCTGAGGCCCCTCCAACGGCATCTTCTTCCAGGTGCTGGTCTCCGGCCGTCTTGATTGTCCGGCGTGGGGTGATGTTGCTCCCCTGTATACACAGAAGTTGTTATCCCAACACACGGGGCAGCATGCTGGAATGTAAACTGAGCTGTGCATGCATTCTACAGTGGATTGTGAACAGGCAGGTAGGTGTCTTTTATTGCAGAAGAGACCGTTTGCATGTCTCTTCTGCAATAAAGGGTCTGCCTGCTTGCATTTTTTTTTTATTTTATTTTTTGTCAGCTTTTTGTTTTACTTTTAAGATCAGGCTGGTTGATCTTTTGCAGGTTTTATTGTTTTCTGCCCCTTTTTTAACCACAGCCTTCCCTGTCCTCTCCAGGTCTGCGCGTTTAACAGGACGGTGTCTAAAGTGGACGAGTTTCTGGCCAACGAAGCGAAAGGCACCAAGGTTGTCGGAGCCCATTCACTGCAGGAGATGGTGTCCAAGCTGAAGAAGCCGCGCCGGGTGATGATGTTGGTGAAAGCAGGCCAGGCCGTGGACGATTTCATCCAGAGCCTGGTAAGCCATCCTTTTGAAGGTCTCCATCACCTTCACAGGTTCTGGAGAGTGCGGCTAATAAATTGGCTGGATTAGAACAGTGACAGCTGGGGCCCTACAGGTTTAAAGTGGAACCACGCTGCATCTGAGCACCACAAACTAAAAAAATGCTATTTAATTTATTTTTTCAATATTCAAGGGGAAACTCTCCCATCCACCCATGTCTCCATGCTTTATTTTGCTGAGAAATCATTTTATAAAAACACACCCCTGGGTGTTTTTGGCTGTGGCCATCTTGGGTAAGGGCAGATGATTCATGTACAATTTACTTCCTGGAATCCATCTGCCCTTAGCTTAGGTATGCAGATAGGAGGGTGTGCTTAGCTGAGAAAATCCCTCTTCCTCGCCTGAAGACTCCTGGGATGTATGACGACATTTGCCTAGGCAAGAAACCTGGAAGTAACTGAAGAAATATAAGCAAAAAAGGTCAAAACAAGTAAATATGATCTACTTTCCTATCTAGTCACTAATGCTAGTAGAATTAGGACTAAAAATATTCAATGTTGATTGGGAGAGTGAAGAAAGAAGACTTTCTTTAGAAAAAAAAAAAAAAAAAAAGCTAGTTACTAGAAATAACCTAACCATTTCAATCTGCTACTAAAACCAAAAGAATGTTTTGGCAGCAGTGTTTCCGAGATATAGATAGATAGATAGAGAGAGAGAGAGAGATCGAGAGAGAGAGAGATCGAGATATATATATATATATCTCTATATCTAACGGAATTTGAATTAATCATATGTTTTGAGTATTTTTAACATCTATGGGATTGTCCGGATTGATGATGGGATACTTAACCTCTTCCTGCCGACCGTACGCAGATGTGCGTACTCGGCTTTCCGGGGTTATACCGGGATGATGCCCGCAGCTGCAGGCATCATCCCGGTACCGTTGTTTAGAGCCAGCGATCGGCTATCGGAGTATAACAACCAATGCGGCTAAAAGCTGCTCGGCTGTTATACCGGGGGAGCGGGAGGGGACACCCCACCCCCCGCCGCCGCTCTTCGGCGGCTGGGGGCGGGCTGTAACAAAGCTGTGGGCGGCTTCGTTCCAGCCTTCTCATTGTAAACGCAGAAGCAACGTCATGACGTCACTTCCTGTTTACTCGGCTGCCAATGGCGCCGGTTTTAAAAAAAAATATACAGTGTTCAGAATCGCCGTTTTCGGCGATCTGAATACTTTGAAGTGCAAAGGAGGGATCGGGGGTCTTTTTAGATCCCCGATCCCTCCATAAAGAGTACCTGTCACCACCTATTACTGTCACAAGGGATGTTTACATTCCTTGTGACAGCAATAAAAGTAAAAAAAAAAAATTTTTTTAAACACAATTTATAAGTAGTATAAAAAAAAAAAAAATAAAATAAATTAAAAAAAAAAAAACCATTTTTTAAAGCGCCCCGTCCTCGCGAGCTCGCGCAGCGAAGAAAACTCATACGGAAGTCGCGCCCACATATGTAAACGGTGTTCAAATTACACATGTGAGATATCGCCGCGATCGTCAGAGCGAGAGCAATAATTCTAGCCCTAGACCTCCTCTGTAACTCAAACCTGGTAACCGTAAAAAAA
Source organism: Aquarana catesbeiana (assembly GCF_042186555.1). Classification (NCBI taxonomy): domain Eukaryota; kingdom Metazoa; phylum Chordata; class Amphibia; order Anura; family Ranidae; genus Aquarana; species Aquarana catesbeiana. The sequence continues at coordinate 243,662,402 of NC_133333.1, forward strand.
ATTTAAAGCATCGCCTATGGAAATTCATAGGTACCGTAGTTTATCGCCATTCCATGAGTGCGTGCAATTATAAAGGGTGACATGTTTGGTATCTATTTACTCGGCGTAACATCATCTTTCACATTATACAAAAAAAATTTGGGGTAACTTTACTGTTTGGATTTTTTTAAATTCATGAAAGTGTCCCTTTTCCAAAAATTTGCGTTTAAAACACCGCTGCACAAATACCGTGTGATATAAAATATTGCAACAATCGCCATTTTATTCTCTAGATTCTCTGCTAAAAAAAATATATATAATGTTTGGGAACTCTAAGTAATTTTCTAGCAAAAAATACGGATTTTAACTTGTAAACACCAAATTTCAAAAATAGGCTTAGTCATGAAAGGGTTATTTTAGATCGTTCATGTATGTGCACATTAGGACTTTATTTGCACATTTCACTGCAACTTTGCAATTTTTCACTATATTGGATTAATGAACCCATGCACATTTGAATATTCACTTTGGTAATTTCTGTTTTTTGGGAATATATATGTATGTATAGATGTATGTTTTATCACTTGAGCACACATATTTATTTATTGCTCCTTGTTTGGAAGGTTAATATCTGCGCAACTTCAATTATTTATCCAAGGTAGTTTTAGGTGTCTGTACACTCATGTAGTTTGCGGCTTATATTATTTAGCTAACTTCCAAAAGTTTTTTGCATTTTATATTGTATCAATATTGATTCATTCATTTTCACCACAGCGCTTTAGTACGATTTTTTTTTTTTATTATTATTTATTTATTTTATTTTTTTTCAGTATTTTTAGATGATATAATAAAATGTGTAGAAAGACCATGCATGGCCTAAACTGACTGGGGGAAGTCCAAATAGGTTGCACGCCTTTTTTCTCCTTTCCTACTTATTAGCCTAACACATAAATAAAGATAATAATAGAGTTCATTCTAAACAGATAAATACAAGGAAAATACTACGTGTTCATAAATAAGTTATAAAATTCTCATTTGATAAAATAGTAAAAGTTGATGCCCGTGCAAGGGTAAAAGCTGAATAAATGCCTAATGCGTTTCGAGGGGTTTCCTCTTCATCAGAGCCTTGGAAGACAAAATCTGGTCTGTATAATGTGGTAGGTTTATATAGAGAGGAACGACTGGATGGGAGATGTATCACATGATAGATGTGTTTCTATAGGCAAATTCTCCTTTTATTATAGTAGTATTCCTTTCCTCATCGCAGCGCTGTATATAAGACAGATGCCAAATATATATAGGTAGAATTGCAGACGCTATTCATAATGATAGAACAATGATGGTATAAATGTGTGTGTATATGAAAAAGTTAATGATGAAGAGGAAACCCCTTGAAACGCGTTAGCTATTTATTCAGCTTTTACCCTTGCATGGGCATCAACTTTTACTATTTTATCAAATGAGAATATTGTAACTTATTTATGAACACATAGTATTTTCTTTGTATTTATCTATTTGTTTAGAATAAACTCTATTATCTTGATTCATACGTTAGGTCATGCGCCTTTTTTTTTTTCTCCTTTCCTACTTAACCCCTTCCCTACCAGTGACCTTTACACAGTAATCAGTGCATATTTATAGCACTGATAGCTGTATAAATGTCAATGGTCCCAAAAATGTGTCAAAAGTGTCTGATCTGTCCATCGCAATACCGCTAAAAATCGCAGATCACCGCCATTACTAGTAAAAAAATAAATAATAAAAGTGCCATAAATCTTTCCCATAGTTTGTAGGCGCTATAACTTTTGCGCAAACCAATCAATATACGCTTATTGCAGATTTATTTATTTTTTACCAAAAATATGTAATATATTATCTCTAAACCGATGAAGAAATTTTTTTGTTTTTTAAAAAACATTTGGGGGATATTTATTATAGTAAATAATATATTATTATTATTTTTTTTTTTTTTTTTTCAAAATTGTTGCTCTTTTTTTGTTATAGTGCAAAAAATTAAAAACCGCAGAGGTGATCAAACACAATCAAAAGAAAGCTCTATTTGTGGGGAAAAAAAGGACACAAATGTCGTTTGGGTACAACGTTGCACGACCGCGCAATTGTCAGTTAAAGCGACGCAGTGCCAAATTGTAAAAAGTGCTCTGGTCAGGAAGGGGGTAAAATCTTCTGGGGCTGAAGTGGTTAATTTGTACTCTCCCCCCCCCCCCCCCCCAGAGCGGTCAATGATCTGAGATATAAGGTGGTGTATTAACATTTAGTGTGCGGCGACTATATGCACCTCTCGTACGTGGTCTGCCATTTTGTGCTATTGGAGGCTGGAATTTTTTCCAGTTGTCTTTATACATTTGTGACCAGTACCACAGAGGTACATGTTTGTCATTGACTGAACACATTCATTTGTAACCAAAATACTTATCAACACAATCTTTTATCAATACTCCTTATGTACACGGCCTCCTTTTTTGTATCGTTGTTTCAGTGCAGGCTGCACCCTGATCCTGCCTGTGGCATATTGACATTGGTTTGCCATGAATATGAATTGACGTGATGCCAGCTTCCAATAATAATCATCTCCTGACTCATTACTTTTGTGTACTGTATTTGTTTCTGCCTGCCAAAAAAAAATCATGGTTTTCTATTGTGTTCTGAGCTTATTATTTTTTTTTTTAATTTTTATTTTATTTGGTTGTAGGTTCCATTGCTGTCACCCGGTGACATCATCATCGATGGTGGGAACTCTGAATACCGAGACACTACAGTAAGTTTTAGAAGACCGATGAAAAGCCTGACAACTGCTCTGTCCCTTGTAGTATTATTATTATATATATATTGTTATTAATTTTTTTTTTTTTTTTTTTTTTAACAATTGTAATATTTTTCTAAGTGCTTTTGAAACTCTGTAATTGATACATGCACCGAGTGTATAAATGTTGAATTATTTTTCAGAGGCGATGTAAAGAACTGAGGCCAAAGGGGATCCTGTTTGTTGGCAGCGGAGTTAGTGGTGGGGAAGATGGTGCAAGATATGGGCCCTCTTTGATGCCTGGAGGAGACAAGGAAGCTTGGTACGATCTGCATTCTATTCTCGGATCTTGCACAGGTAGCATTGCATGAAGGCGTGTGCAGTGTCTGTGGCTGCATTGTGGATGGAATTCTAGTGGTGGTTTGCATCTTGCCTTAAGCAGACTATACACAGAGCAAATTTCATTCCTGCAACCACCGGTTCCCACCGATCCAATGTATTCTCCTGGAAGGGGAAGCCGTCCTCGCTGGGAGAAGACAGTAATAATTGCTAGAGGCTATATCAGCTGGCTGCGATAATCTCATGTAAAATCCAGCAGGCTGGTTGTACCCAAATTGATTGCCCATACAAGATTAAAACAGTCTATGGCCAACCTTAGGTGCTGCTTGAACCATGAACACCATAGGCATGCGCACGGGGTGTGCCTGGGCACACCCTAATCACCTGTGTAATGCTGATTTCCCCCTGCTTACCCTCTCCCCTCTGCAGTGCTGCCAGCTTCCCTCCTCTCCTGTCAGGAGCGGGGATGGGGCTGGTAAATATTTCATTAACCGGCCCTCCTTTTCTGAAAGAACACAGTGAGTGATCTCTACAGATTGCTCCTGTCTTCATTCTTATCTGAAGCATAGTAAACTGTTTACTGCAGAGTAGAGCTGGGAGATTTTCTCAAAAAAAAAAAAAATTTGCGGGTTTTAAAAAAAACCTTGATTCACTATTCGAATTGAAGTGTTTTTTTTTTTTTTTTTTTTTTTTTTTTTTTTTTGACGCCACGGCATCCGGCCTCGTAGACTAGGCTGAAGCCGCTGCCTCGCCTAAAAACTCCTGCCCGCAGCTCCTCGGGACCGGTGCGGTGAAAAAAAAAAAAAATCTAAAAAAATTTAAATTTAACCTCTTTAACTCGATTCAAGATTTAAATCGATTTTTTTTTTTTTTTTTTTTCCCCAGCCCTACTGCAGAGTAAGGGTCTGGGGGAATCTTTCCTCAGTTTCTTTCTCTGTCTCAAAAGTGAGACATCAGGGGTCTGTTTAGATCCTTTATCTCAGCAAAGCCCCATAACGGGGCTCCTAATTTGAAGGGGGGTGGGATCAATAAAACATTTTGTTGATACTAATGACACCGCCTACTGACTGTCCACTGCTCTGCTGATATACATTCATGTATGTTTGTGCTCTGGGGTGCACACCCTAATACAACAGGCTGCACACATGTTAATTTTGACACACTTCAGTGCTATATGTCGTAAAAGGCCACCCTTTTATAACAGGTTTTGTGTTACACCCACTTTTGCAACATGAAACATGGTTGCGTACCCCAGTAACAATACCCCTTCCTCCACTTGATTTGCAGGCTGCATTTTCCAGGGGAATGCTGGATATATATAATATAATTTTTTATTTATTTTTTTCCCAAGATGGGAGTTGTAGAGCGTGTTGTGTGTGCTTGTGGCACTTCCTTCAATCAGGTCTGTACCCATGTACGGATCTGAGGCTGGAAGAAAGCTTTGCAAGAGCCTGTGCATCACCTCTGTGACACACACACACACACTGACACACACACACACACTGACACACACACACACACTGACACACACACACACACTGACACACACACACACACACACTGACACACACACACACACTGACACACACACACACACTGACACACACACACACACACACACTGACACACACACACACACACACACACACACACACACACACACACAGATCGTGGTTGCAATGCTCTGCAGTCCAAAACGCAAACCTTTTTAATGTTTACACTTTTTTTTTGTCTTCTCAACATTGGCACTTTTTTTTGCAAAAGGAGTACTAAGCTTAATTTTAGGATTTTACAAGGTTATAAAAATGCAGTTGCCCAGTAGGATAAAAAGACTGGGTTTTTGTGCAGGACATAAAATTAAAAACATATTTGTTGCACTTTCAGAATTAAAAACTTGGTAGGGAGGCTATCGAGGGCCACGGTATAGAAGGGTTCTTCAGCCTCTCTGTATAGCTAGCTAAAGGAGGAGAGGATGCAAATGGAGCCCTGGTCTGATCTATGCACACTCTCAAAGGAATCAAAGACCAGGGTAGGAGATGGCCTTGGAGAAATTCTGGTGCCCTTAACTTAGCCGCTTCATCGTTATCTGCGCGGGAGTGATGATCTCTGCATGAGTAGGTCCTGAACCTTCTCATAACTGATTGCGAAGAAGCACAGAGATGGAGAATGACATTATTTGCTGTATGCTTGTTTTCAGGTCTTTCATGCAGAAGTATGAAAAGGGTTAACAGTCTTTTTTGGAAGGAAGTTCATTCACATCTCCTTTGTGCTCTTTAACCGCTCCCTGGCCAGCCTACAGCAAAATGGGGTTTCATTGTTCTGAGTGGACATCATATGACCTCCTTCAGGACAAGCGGCTCGTGCGCAACCCAGGGGAAAGCAGCACGGCGATCAGTGGGTCGCTTGGACACACCGCATCTCCAATCACGGTAAAGAGCCTATGACGTAGGCTCTTTACCATGTGATCAGCTGTGTCCAATAACGGCTGCTCGCAGTGTAAATAGGAAGTGCCGGTTATTGGCATTCCTCTCCACACGCTGACAGCGTTGCCCTAAACAAAAATGTAAATATAGATATAAATATAAAACAATGAGTCCATAGGGGTTATTTACTAAAGGCAAATCCACTTTGCACTACAAGTGCATTGTAAGTGCACTTGAAAGTGCAGTCGCTGTAGATCCAAGGGGGACATGCAAGGAAGATAAAAAAAAAAAACAGCATTTTAGCTTGCACATGATTGGATGATAAAATCAGCAGAGCTTCCCCTCATTTCAGATCTACCCTTCAGATTTACAGCGACTGCACTTCCAAGTGCACTTGTAGTACAAAGTGGATTTGCCTTTCGTAAAAAAATCCCCTATGTGTCTTCCAACTGACATCAGTGTAATGCCTTCCTTTTGATAAAAAGTGCACGAACGATTGTTCATTCAATTCCTCTACCACCTAAATAAAGCATGGACTCTTACCGGGGCGTATTTACCACCTATTACGGGGGGGGGGGGGGGGGGTGCAATAAGGCTTGTGTATTTTGTATGTCCCATCCACGCTTGCTGTTCCACATCAAAGAACACGAGGAATCGTCCAGCAGTCGCCTCTGAGCGGTACTCCTCTGGTCCGAAGAAAGATGTCCAGTGGGATGTGTCAATATAAAGATAAACACCAATAGTGTAAAATCGGCTTTATTTAAGTAACGCATAGCATGCCATTACATAGGTACAATCTTCCTCGGTTCAAAGACTAAGGACGTTGGTTCAACCCAAATGTGTTGACAGGAGATAAACCTTTTTACCTGACCGGTTTCGTTACAATAGAACTTCTACTGGGGCATGATTGCGATGATCAGATGAGACACCCTATTGTAACTAATGCAACTTGAGAACAGGATAGTGCTTTATTTAGGGTTTGTTTCAGGCATATTATCAAATCCTCTTTTTCTGTAATAACGCTAATAGATTTCTTTGTATTTCCATCAGGCCTTCTATCAAAGACATCTTCCAGAGCATAGCCGCCAAGGTTGGGAACGAGCCATGCTGTGATTGGGTGTGTATTCAGAAACCTACGTTGTATTATGCAGACCTTGTTGCCGGGACATGGTCATGTGTCCGGATGTATCTGTGTGCAGAGTTTTTTTTTTTTTTTTTTTTTTTTTTTTTTGCGTATACAGTCTCACAACACTTATTTCCTAGAAGTAAGAGCCCAGTGATAAAATGTGCATCCAGAAATCCAGAACCACTGATTTATAGCTTTTAGTTATATAACTAAAGGCAAAACTTATTTTTGTTAGTGTTGGATAGAGTGGAGATGAATTGGAACACCTGTCATGAATTTATTGCCATTTGTGCCCCCGCTTAGGGAGATTCACGCTCTTTTTATCCTGTTTACCATTATTGTTCGAAAAAAAAAAAAAAAAAAAATCCCCAATTTTTGGATTGACATCAGAGCAGCAATAGAGGGGGAAACTTCCAATGGGGACACTAGTTCTGGTGACACCCCAGGATTCCCTCACTTTGGAGGGATTTCCTCTCACTTCCTGTTTTTATCTATGTAACAGGAAGTGAAGGGAAATCTCCCCTATGGGACAAAGATTACAAAAAAAAAAAAAACACTGACAGGCGTTTATAACCCTTCCTTACTCTATTAAAATGAAAAAGTTCTTTCTTTAGTTGCACTTTTTAATTGCTTTGTTTCCAGGCTGCAATCACTCACCTGTATAAGAACTGGAAATCATGGATTCTATAAAGTAAACACATACATGGGACAGCACAGTGGCCTAGTGGTTGGCACTTGTGCCTTGCAGCACTGGGTCCTTGTTTCAAATCCCAGCCAAGACACTTGTCTACATGGAGTTTTCTCTCTTCTCTTTTCTCTTTTCTCTTCTCTTTTCTCTTCTCTCTTCTCTTCTCTCTTTTCTCTTCTCTCATCTCTTCTCTTCTCTCTTCTCTTCTCTCTTCTCTTTTCTCTTCTCTTTTCTCTTCTCTTTTCTCTTCTCTTCTGTTTTTTTTTTTTTTTTTTTTTTTTTTTTACAAACCAGTTGTACAAAACAAGCAACCACTTAATATGCTCGGTCAGTCATTGGTAACTCTCCTCTTCTCTTCTCTTCTCTTCTCTTCTCTTCTCTTCTCTTCTCTTCTCTTCTCTTCTCTTCTCTTCTCTTCCTTCTCTTCTCTTCTCTTCTCTTCTCTTCTCTTCTCTTCTCTTCTCTTCTCTTCTCTTCTCTTCTCTTCTCTTCTCTTCTCTTTTCCTCTCCTCTCCTCTCCTCGTGTGGAATCCCTTCCACACTCCAAAGACATGCTGTTGGTTCCTGTCTACAATTGGTCCTAGTATGATAGTCTACATCTGGGATATGCAATTAGCGGACCTCCAGCTGTTGCAGAACTACAAGTCCCATGAGGCACAGCAAGACTCTGACAGCCACAAGCATGACACCCAGAGGCATGATGGGACTTGTAGTTTTGCAACAGCTGGTGGTCCGCTAATTGCATATCCCTGGTCTACATGAAGAAGACTGCTTTACCACCTTACTCCCCCAACACCAATTTAAAAAGCGTTTTGAGTCCCCAGGGAGAAAAGTGCTATAGAAATATATAAAATAAAAATTACTTTTAATAATAGAGCAAAACCCATTAACATTG
>NC_133333.1:243671112-243725833 GCF_042186555.1 Aquarana catesbeiana
AGCTTCCCCCTCATTTGCTAAGCTCTGGAGTAACTGCACTTGCAGAGTGCCGTTCTGCTTGTGTCTATCTAGCAAGGTTACTCTGCAGTATAAGCAAAGAAGCTGAGATTTCTGCAGTCTGTAAATGTGCTTTTACTATACAAAGATGCTGTACATACAAAACTATTACAATCTTAGGAATACAAGACTGACAGATATCTATAACAAGCAAAATGCCTAGCAAACTGAACAGCCTATGGTCAATATCAGTACAAATACACTTAAAGGGTTACTTTTCTGGTTACTGTATGTTCGTGATCTCCATTGGAAACGATTCTCCTTGAGATCAGGCACGTTTCTTGTATCATGAGTGGCTTCCGATCTTAAAACAGCATGATGATGTGGTGTGTGTGTCCCAGTCTCTACTCGCCCCTTTTATGTGTCAAGCTGTTTACCATAGTTACCAAACAACAGAAAACATACCTGTTTACTGTTGCTGTAGAAACAATGGATTGTTGAAAACTGTCGAATGAATACAAAAATGGTATCTACGTATCATTGTCTACTCAAGCCAACACCTGACAGTAATCTAACAGTCATTCTTTCAGTTTGAGAGCTGAAAGAACCTCAAACAAGTGATTCTCTCACGTGTGTGCTGTAGCTATAGAGACAATAGCCTGTTGAAAACTGTCAATTGAATACAATAATACACCGTACCCATTGTCTACTCAAGCCAGAACCTGACAGTATCTCTATGACCAACCACTATTGTGTAATGTTATGTCCCATGTATCTTATGTCTGATTAATATAAAAAAAATCATATTGTAACAAACGCAACACAAGTGCTCAGTCTATTTGCCGTTAGTAAATCCACCCCTCTGTTGTGCTGAGATGCAGATAACCCGTTTCGCTTGTCACGTCCAATGTTTCTTCATCCTGTCCTTCCTGCACTGTCATTTACACATGGAAGTGCTGTGAGGCTTATTCGAAGCGCTTCCAAAATATTCTCCCTTCCCCAGTCCTCTTAAAATATGTTTGTCTTTATGTCCAGGTGGGTGATGAAGGTGCTGGACACTTTGTGAAGATGGTGCACAATGGCATAGAGTATGGTGACATGCAGCTGATCTGTGAGGCCTATCATCTGATGAAGGACATCGTGCAGTTGGATCACGATGAGATGGCAAAGGTGAGCGAGCCTTCCCACCCCACCCCCCCCACCACCGGCCATCAGAGTCTCTAACTTTCTGAGAATCCACAGATGACTAGCACACATTCTTTGTGTTATTGATCATTCTTTGTTTTTGTAATTCAGACATTTGAAGAGTGGAACAAGACTGAGCTGGACTCCTTCCTAATCGAGATCACAGCCGACATCCTAAAATTCCGGGACACCGATGGCACCCACTTGCTGCCCAAATCCAGGACACAGCCGGGCAGAAAGTAACAGGAAAATGGACGGCAATCTCTGCTCTGGATTTCGGTGTTTCCTGTGACCCTCATTGGTGAGAGTGCCGTCAGTGCTTTAGATTTAATGTGTATTTCCACTTTTGCAGCTAAATTGGGATAACACCTACATTTATATTTGTTACATGTTCCCCAATAACATAGCATAACTTAAAAAGGTAACTTGCATTTAAGTGCTTTTTTACGTGCTTAAAAAAAATCTGTCCATGCTCTCCCTGCTTTTGTAATGTTTAGAGGGGGCTGTGAAGTAATACTAAAGTCTTGTTTGTTATTTTTAACAAAAATAAATAAAAAATGTTATACTTACCTGCTCTGTGCAGTGGATTTGCACAGAGCAGCCCGGATCCTCCTTTTCTCGGGTTTCCTGCCAGCGCTCCTGGCCCTTCCCTCCCGGTTTGTGCTCCCACAACAAGCAGCTTGCTATTGGGGCAGTCGAGTCACATTCAAACACGGAATTGCGTCTCTCTCTCTCTCTCTCTCTCTCTCTCTCTCTCTCTCTCTCTCTCTCTCTCTCTCTCTCTCTCTCTCTCTCTCTCTCTCTCTCTCTCTCTCTCTCTCTCTCTCTCTCTCTCTCTCTCTCTCTCTCTCTCTCTCTCTCTCTCTCTCTCTCTCGAAGCCAATGGCGCTTTGCTGCTGTCTCAGTCAATGAGGAGGGAGAGTCCCGTGTCTCTCGTGCAACATCGCTGGATCAAGATGGGGCTCAGGTAAGTATTAGGGGGGCAGAGAGGGGCTGCCTGCACACAGAAAACTTTTATCTTCATGCATAGTATGCATTTAAGATAAAAAAAAAAAAAAAAAATCTTCTGCCTTTACTACCAGTTTAATATAATTGTTCCTGTCCGTACTGTTCGCAGTTCCTCATTATCACCTATAAGCTAGATTTGAACACGGTTTGTCGTTACAAACTTACAAAACACTCTTCCTGCATTGTGTGTTAATAATATAGCCTAGCCTGTTTGGGGACAAAGACACCACGAGCCTGTCCAGACATTCTGCCATGACACTTTCTTAGAAACATTTTTTTTTTTTTTACAAACTCTTTATTACAAAATTTTTACTTACAAATTATTTAACATAACTTACATGATCATATCTATATCTTTTCTTCCACAAATTTTTACATGTATATCTATTTTTAATACCCATTCACTCTTACAACCCATTCTTCCCTCTCATCCATCTTATGGTCACTAATTCTTTCCCCTTTTACTCATTTTATACTGTATTTTGTATACTGTACATATTTCTGCATATTTCCTTTTTGTTCATACATTATTTTCTCATGTGGTACCACTTGGTTTACTGCTCTCACCCATTGATTTATTGTAGGTGGATTTGGCTGGATCCATTTTTCCACTATTTGTTTTCGGGCCAGGAATAATACTTCTTGCAAAAATATCCTAGTGTATCCACACACCCTTTCTTTTACCACCCCCAGCACACATAGTTCCACAGTGGCCGTAATAGGTTTATTTATGACTTTTCCTAATTTCTTGACCCACCTGTTGCCAATACCTTCCTATACATCCACACTGCCGCATCACATGGATGAAATCCTCTCCTCCTTCCCCACATCTTGTTCAGTCTGGCGCCTGCATCCTCCCCATCCTATACAGTCTGTTTGGTGCCAAGTATGTCTGATGTATTATATTTAATTGAATTATCCTGTTGTTCATTGCTGGCGATACTTTCAAATGCGAGGAGCAGATTTCATCCCAGTCCTGATCACTCATTCCCGGGATGACCCCCTGCCATTTATCCCTCACGCCCACCGGGTCCCCACTTATTTTACTCCTGTAATAGGTGTGAATACAACTTGAATATCAATCCCTTTTGGTCCTTGAGATTTTAATATGCCTATAAGGGGATATCTAGAGATTTTTGGTTCTTTTCTTTAGGGCTGCAACTAACGATTATTTTCATAATCGATTAGTTGGCCGATTATTGTTTTGATTAATCGGTTAATAACCTTACAAAAAAGTGTGGTGTATAATTTAGTTAATATGTAAAGTTTAAAAAAAAAGGACATTTATTCCTAAATATCTCTATACGCAGGGGTAAATATAAAATAACCACTATACGGTTAGGGAGTAAAATCTTTAATCCACTCTGAGAATAACAGACAGAAGAGATATACTCTATATACTATTAGAGGAGATATACTCTATATACTATTAGAGGAGATGTACTCTATATACTATTAGAGGTTGAATCTTGTAAATATCAACAGACTCAGATCAAATTTTTTTATTTAAAGAAAAAAAAAAAGTTCTAGACTGTTTTGCAGATTTTCAAACAGAACTGTAATATTACATGCTTTTCTGCAGCTTCTCCATTGAAGTATATTGAACCAAAAAAGCACTGTTTTGCATTGAAAAAGGCCCTTGACCCTTTCCAAATACACAGCAGCTGAAAAAAAGCATAGATGTGAACGTTAAATGAACTGTAGTGCATTTCTGCAAAAAGCACCAAAAAAACACATGGGTGGGAACCAGGCCTAAGACATTTAGTAACATAATGGAGTTAAAAAAAAAAAAAAAAAAATTAGCCCTTCGTTTTTTTACTGTGCAACAGTGAAAGTAATGTTTACAGTAGAGATTATTTGCTCTTTTTTTACTATAAAGTGCTAATTTTAGCTTTTTTTTAACCCCATTGTGTTACTGGCCGATTAATCGGTTATGAAAATAGTAATCGATTAATTTCATAATCGATTAGTTGTTCCGGCCCTACTTTTCTTTCAAACTGTATATATATTTTCGCACATATATTTTTTTTTTTTTTTTTTTTTTTTTTTTTATGTGTGTGTGTAATTTTATAATATATATATATATATATATATATATATATATATATATATATATATATATATATATATATATATATAAATTTTTTTCTCACACATGTGTTTTTAAAAAAAAATATATATATATTTTTTTTTTTTCACAGTGGTGCCCAAATACCACCAAAAGCTCTGCTTTGTGTGAAAAAAAGATATACATTTTAATTTTTGGTACAGCGTTCATGACTGCGCAATTACCATTTAAAGTGGCAAAGTGCTGAATAGAAAAAAAAAAAAAAATGGCCTGGTCATGAAGGGGGGTAAAACCTTCTGGAGCTGAAGTGGTTAAACAGTCACAACGTAAATGATTTAGTGATGACTCCTTACAGGAATGTGACGTTCATATAAAATGTTGCAATAGTGAAACAATAAAGTGGCCGCTGTTGTGACTATACCATATCTGTGTGCATCATGAAGACTTGGGTCAGCTCGCCGGAACCCGCCTGTATCTCCGTCAGGAGAAAGGAGCAATGTGGCAGCATTGCACACAGCTGGCAGAGGAGCATTTTGCAAATTAAAAAAAAAAAAAAAAAAGTTTATAACCATGTCTACATCTTGTGACTGTTTTTGGTAACAATTTGAATTGCAAACTAGGTTTCAACGCTTGTAGTTGTGCAAAGATAGTGCTGTATTTGCAAAGCCGTTTCTAAAAAGGAACCGCTGCAATGCAATTTAAAATAGATTCGTGTTCTCTTCTGTCTCAGAACCAAATCATGATTGCAATGCACTAAGATGCGACGACGCATATGTGTTAACAAATGGCCCCTAATGTGTTTTTAATTCAATGGTGCTTTATAATGGCAGTGACATGCAGATAATATGTGTGATGTTTTAAGGTGTTATTTAAAAAAAAAAAAAAATTTAGTTAAAGCATTTTTTTCAGAAAAGGTCACACAGGGGGAATTCACCTTTTGCAATGACTTCCTGAGTACTTCCTTGTAGCCTGTTTGCTTTAGATTAGATGATGCTTTTATTGTTGCCATGTAATACTGTGTGGGTGGGGATGATTTCTTGCAGACACTTCCTGTCCCCTCCCTCCTGTAGTTTTTGCTGGTGGTGTAATTCGGCCCAGGAAGACTTCACAATCAGATTTGTGCCATCTGTGATCCAATTCTTTAAGATGATGCAATGGAGTTGCAGCACAGAGTTGGGGTTAAGGGAGGGGGTGACACATGATGGGGCTAAAAATCTGTGAGGCTGCTCAATTTATTTTTTCTCTTCTTATATTTTTTTTTTTTTTTCTTTTCCCCTTGCATGTCTGTCTGCATGTCAGATTGTATGCATGTAATTTCCCTTTTAACCTAATTTCCCAAATGAATTTCATTTGCAGATTAAATTTCCTTAAGGGGACATAGTAACCAGTAACTGTCCAGACACTTAGGAAGTATTGGATGGTGGGCTTAAGGTAAACAAGCTACTGAATTACCACTAAAAAAGTGTTGGACATTTAACCGCTTGACCTCCAGAAGATTAAGAAGAGTCTCCGCTCTAATTCGTCCCAAAGGTGTTCTATCGGGTTGAGGTCATGACTCTGTGCAGACCAGTCAAGTTCCTCCACCCCAAACTCGCTCATCCATGTCTTTATGGACCTTGCTTTGTGCACTGGTCCAAATCATTTGGTGGAGGGGGGATTATGATGTGGGGTTGTTTTTCAGGGGTTGGGCTTGGCCCCTTAGTTCCAGTGAAGAGAACTCTTAAGACGTCAGCATACCAAGACATTTTGGACAATTTCATGCTCCCAAATTAGTGTGAACAGTTTGGGGATGGCCCCTTCCCGTTCCAACATGACTGAGCACCAGTGCACAAAGCAAGGTCCATAAAGACATGGATGAGTGAGTTTGGAGGTATAGGAACTTGACTGGCCTGCACAGAGTCCTGACCTCAACCCGATAGAACACCTTTGGGATGAATGAGAGCGGAGACTGCGAGCCAGGCCTTCTCATCCAACATCAGTGCCTGACCTCACAAATGCGCTTCTGGAAGAATGGTCAAACATTCCCATAGACATCCTAAACCTTGTGGACAGCTTTCCCAGAAGAGTTGAAGCTGCAAAGGGTGGGCCAACCCAATATTGAACCCTACGGACTAAGACGTCATTAAAGTTTGTGTAAAGGCAGGCGTCCCAATACTTTTGGCAATATAGTGTATATACGTGATCCCACACACAGCAGCCGCCCTGTAGCAGTAAAATTGCTATAGGGTGGTGGGCAAACCGTTAATATTGAATGTATTTGGCTTTTGAGTAAAAAAAAAAAAAAAAAAAAAACTTTAAATCCCAGTCCAAAGCATAGAGAAGGCATGAGTAGCAGAAAATCCAAAGCATGCCAGAAAATGCTGCACAGTGTCTTGTAGTGGCATTCCTCTGATAGTGTTGTCACTCCTGTCTGTACAGGTGAAGCTGTGTTTGCACGCTGTCTGTCGTCCCTAAAGAATGAGCGGAAAGTGGCGAGCAAACAGTTACAAGGACCAAAGCAAGCCCCCTTTAAGGGTGACAAGAAGGCCTTCCTCGAGGACATCAGAAAGGTAGGTGTTCTGGGATTTGCTGCCTCATAGAATTGCAAAGCCTCTTATTTCGTTGTTTTGGATATACATATAAAAGAGATCTGCTTGATGTAAATCTTCTCAATTCCTACTTCTCTGTGTAGTTATATACTTTACCTGGAGTTCCCCTTTAGAGCCCTTTCACACTGACAGCGCGGGGGCGTCGGCGGTAAAGCGCCGCTAGTTTTACCGTTGCTTTAGAGGTGCTTTTCTGCCGCTGGCAGGGTGCTTATAACCCCTGCTAGTGGCCGAATAAAGGGTTAAAAGCGCCCGCAAAGTGCCACTACGGAGGTGCTTTGCCGGCGGTGCTGCCCATTGATTTCAATGGGCAGTGGTGCTTTAGGAGCGGTCTATACACCGCTCCTAAAGTGCCTCAAAAGAGCTGCTTGCAGGACTTTTTCTTTAACGTCCTGCCAGTGCAACGCCCCAGTGTGAAAGCAAAATCCAGAAGTAGTAGAAAGAGAAAATTATCACCGCTCCTAGGAAAGCCGATCGAAAGCAAACATCTCCTCCATGCTGGAAGCAACAGGTGCCGGCAATGCTTGTACAACGAAGTAATTAGAGAAAGTCCTGGACACGCACTCAAATTGATATGTTGCCTTTATTGAATAAAAGTCATAAAAGATACATGCCGCAGCAGAAAAATGCAGGAAAGCTGACGCGTTTCACACTGTGGTCAGTGCTTAATCATAGCTTTCTGCTGCGGCATGCATCTTTTATGACTTTTATTCAGTAAAGGCAACATATCAATTTTGAGTGCGGCTGTCCAGGACTTTCTCTAATTACTCCAGTGTGAAAGCACTCGGGCTTTCACACTGGGATTGCAGATGAGGCATTTTTCAGGCGCTATTTTTTTAGTGCTAAAGCGCCTGAAAAACGCCTCCAGTTTGAAAGGGGTCTTAAACACACTTTTGTTCCGGTGTGAGCCCCTTGGTGATGAGCTGCAGTCGGCGCTCAGACTAACTCATCGTCTGCTGAACTGCTTTCTGTTTCCTGTTGCAGGCGCTATATGCATCCAAGATCATTTCATACGCACAAGGGTTCATCCTCTTCCGCCAGGCGGCCCAGGAATTTGGCTGGAAGTTGAATTATGGCGGTATCGCTATGATGTGGAGAGGAGGCTGTATCATCCGCAGGTAATTTCTTAGCACATACCTCCATGGCTTAGAGCAGATAACACACTGGAAAAAATAAAAGTACATCGCTAAGGTTTTAAGGGGGAAAAAAAAAAAAAAATGCTTGTTGCCCCGCTGGCATTGACTGACTGAGTTACTCACCTAGGCTTTTCAGAAAAAAGGCAACGAGGCGAACATATTTACTTGGCACAGGTTTCTTTTAACTTCTGAAGGCCCCTTAGACAGACCTGGGCAGTTTGTGCCTTCTCAGCTGTTCAGATATAAGTCCCGGAAAACAACCTGAAAACGCACATACTCTCACTGCTCAAAGGTAAGTCGGCAACGGTGGCATGACCTCTGTGGTTTGGGGTCTTCACCTAGTCACAGCTACAGTTCTCAAGAGAAAGAAATTCCGGATGGCCTCAATCCCAGTGATGAGATTTAAAAAAGCCTTTTCAGTAAATCTGTAAAAAGCACACTGATGTACAGGCAGAAGAGGCGGGGTGGTGTTAACGCGTTTCACATTTTAGACTGCTTTATCAAAAGCCCATAACAACCTAATGGCCTGCAGTTGTTGGGGAATGCAGAAACCTTTATTTTCACAATAGCTGGAGCCCAGCAAAGTGCCGAAATCTGTTCTTGGTACATACTCGTCCTGTGGCATTGTGTTGGGATTGTAGTAGAGCTGTTGTAAGACCTATGAAGGTACAAGTATGCTGCTTTTATTATGAGAAGTGTCCATTGTAGCCTCCTAAGCTGGCCATAGATGGATTGAAATTTGGCCAGTTCAGCAGGGACTGGATGATTTTTAATATTACCTATGGCCGTTCCCCCTCGAGACTTCTCTCGAAAAGGAAGTGTTAGCATCTGCAGTCAATCTGCTGCAGCACCGATCTGTGTAATCTGACAGCGGAGGAATCCCGTTGTCAGATGCCATGACACAGTGAGGAGGACTCCTCCACCATTCATCTCGCTAGTGTGGATGGGGAGTCTGTTGGTGTTTAAGGCTCCGTTCACACTGCCGCGACTTTAGATCTGACTTGTGAGTCCCCAAATCGCATGACATGTGAAATCCCATGTAAGTCAATGAGAGCTGTCTTAAAGTGGAGCTCCACACAAAATGGAAAGCTCTGCATGTTTGCTCCCCCCCCACTGCCAAGAAGAAATGGGCTGGGGTGCCGACATTGTAGGATCCCTGGACAGGTAAGTGTCCTAATATTAAAAGTCAGCATCCTACAGTATTTGTACCTGCTGACTTTTTTAATTTTTGGGTGGGGCAGGGGCTCTGCTTTAATTAGCACTACTGAAGATGCTCCAGCTTTATAAAATGTTCCTGTACTACTTCAAGGCTACTTGTGTCCATAGACTTCAATGGAAGTCACATCCAAGTCGTATCTTCATCTATATTGATGTGATTCAGATCCGACAGAGGAGGATTATACAGGTGGTGCATGGCATCTACCTGTATGCTGTTACCTCTGCGTACTTGCACAAGACAAAGTTGGTTCAAAGTAGTGCTTAAAGGGTTTGTAAATCTTCTTCCTTCTCCTTTTTTTTTTTTTTTTTTCTTTTCTTTTTTTTCTTTCTTTTTCTTCTTCTTTTTTAAATCTTATCTCCACTGTGCAGTTCGTTTTGCACAGTGTGGCCCCGAACCTGGTCTTCTGGGGGTCCCCCGGCAGCTTTGGCGGCTCCTAGCATCGGTAAACCCCCTGGGAGAAGTGCTCTCCCGGGGTTACCTTGTGGGCGCGCTCCCGAGTCCAGCATTTGCGTCTATAGACACAGAATGCTGGACTCGGCCCCCGCGTCATTGTATTTGATTGACAGCACTGGGAGCCAATGGCTGCGCTGCTATCAATCTATCCAATCAAGAGCCGAGAACCCCGGGCAGAGAGGTAGAGCATGTCTCCGAAAAGGCAATGAAGGGCTCAGGTGAGTAAAACTGGGGGGCTGGTCACTGTCAGAAGGGTTTTTACAACCTCTTTAAGTTGCCTGTTAAAGTCACATAGTAAGTCACGTGACTTTCAGGTTGCAGTAGTGTTTGTTTTTTGATCAATCCGCCTGCTGCTCGCAGAACAGAGCTTTAGTTTTATGTTTTAGGGGTGTGTAGAAGTTTTATGTAGCACTTTCTATAGTACAGTGGTTCTCAACCTTCCTAGTGCCGTGACCCCTTGATAAAATTTATCTAGGGAAACTGTAAAAAGAGCCTATTTAGTACTGTATAAGCAGCCTTAATGCATTCCAGTAATTATCAATGCTTCCGTCACGCTCTAAGTAGCTGTGCATTGAACATTAATGCGGTTTGACATGCTTTTATCATGTTTCTGTTGACTTCAATGGAAAATGCATCTGGGGAAAAAAGTGTGCGTTCAGCCTAAATGGAATGTAAGTCTGTTCAGCATCTGTGAAGAGACGTTTAATAATTGTACTGACACCAGGGAACTATTGTATCCCCTGACAACCAAGAACAAATCGACTGTTTTGCATAAATTGGGGCCTCATAATGAAATGCTTTTTCTTCATTATTATTTCACTTTTAGTGTGTTTTTGGGGAAGATCAAGGAAGCCTTTGACAGGAATCCAGATCTGCAGAATCTCTTGTTGGATGATTTCTTTAAAAAGGAGATGCACAACTGTCAGGTAATGAGGAGATGTTGTTGCAGGAATGATTCATTCAACCCTCCTTCCAGATTTACTGAAAAATGTATAGATAATAAATGTGAGTTCTTACTTCTGATTCTATAGCAAAAGTAAGCTACTGTCTGGATTGTCGGTAAGCAACAGCCCTAATATTTCATTCTGCACAGACCACAATTCAGTACAGATTTGAATACAATTGTATGAGTTCTCTTTTGCTGTTTGATAATATTAGACAATGTTGTACAGTGTGAACTCGATTTATGTTTGTGAGAAGTCAAATCTGTACTTGGTGAGGGTCTCAGTCAGTTTTTAGGGCTCCCCAAATGATCAGATCTGACTTTTTTTTTCTTGATAGACATGTTTGTCTGTGGTCCTGAATTTAAAGGGGTACCTGTGTGGAATAGAAATTGGGGAGGGGCGCTGGTTTTTTAAAGATGGGGCGCGCTTCAGGATTGTCATCCTGATCCTTGTTTCCCTAAGTATGTTGCCAGTGCACTAGCAAGAGTTTAGACTTTAATGGCTGCATGCTTGTTCCAGGGCAGAGACCAAATGAGACCTTCTCTCCCTCCCAAAGGGGGAAGAAGGTCATTTGGTCTCTGGCCTGGAACAAGCATGCAGCCATTAAAGTCTAAACTCTTGTACAATCACTTGAATTGGTGGTCGCATTTTTGCCCACAAATTTCATAAAATAATTCTTTTACTCTTATTTCCCTCATTTGTTTACTTCTGTGTTTCTCCTGTTCAGGAATCATGGCGCAGAGTAGTGAGCTCCGGAGTGCAGTACGGCATCCCTATGCCATGCTTTACCACCGCACTGGCTTTCTATGATGGTTACAGACATGAAATGTTACCGGCCAACCTCATTCAGGTAAAATGATTTTTGTACAGGGCCTAGTCCAGTGTTTCATTTAGGGTACCCTTTAAAACGTATGCACCACTTTCTAAAAAAAAGTTTTGTATATCACAGCAGCCTTCACACATCGGGGCTCCTAACGTTAGAGGCGATTTTTATTTTTGCAAAGCAAATACACCCTTTATACCCTGGTACTGATATCCAGCATTTCTCTGCTCCCCTAGCTCTGACAGAGGGGCAGGGAATGGGAAAACAAGGATGCTGTAAAAAGGCACCTGTCGTGCCCCTACCAACCAATGGTAATACCTGTGGCTTTGTGTAGCAAAAGGTAGACAATTTTTAGGCAACCCAGATGGCTCCCTAGTTGGGGGGGGGGGGGTACATGACTTTTCTCTTATAAGCCACACAGGGAGATTTGGGCTCCATTCACACCTAGGCGATTTGAATCATGGGCGGAATTGCTGCGATACCAAATTGCGGTGGGACACACGTTTTGAGATGCCATTACTTCTTAAGATAAATTGTGGCAAATTGCAATGCTGTTGCCCCCCCAAAAAAAAGCCCCTGCTCATTTTTAAGCAACAGGCTTTGCACATTGTGATTTTGACACGATTGGGGTGCTATTAAGAAGTAATGGCATTGCAAATGCATACCATGATTTGGAATCTCTGTGATTCCGCCCGCGATTCAAATTGCCTAGGTATGAATGGAGCTCTATTAAAATTGGTGCAAACAGAATCTGGATCAACTGTGCAAAGTAACCAATCAGCTTCTAGGTTTTAACCCCCATTCACATTGACTGCAGCTTTGAAATCACGCGACTTCATCTGAAATTGCATGTTACTGTGCAGCAGCCGACCTCCCTCCCCCCTTTTGCATTTTCTCAAAGAATGCAAAATGTTCTCTGATTGGATGAAGTGGAGGTTTTGATGTCACCACCCCCTACACCTCAACCTCGTACATTGCAACTAAGCAAAAAAAAAAAAAAAAAAAACTTGCACTGAAGCTTTTAATGTGTAGACTTGTCAAATCATTATATCTTACCTTTTAAGAGGCATTGGAATCACATTTTATTGTGCAATATGCAGTGTACAGGATAAGAACATAATGGGGTCAGTGCATTGCTTCTCAACCTTTTTCCAGTCAGGGCCCCCCCTAAAGTATTACGCACATAACTGTGCTCAATCCTGATGCTCTGCTCTTTAGAGGTTCCATTAATTCTTAAGGGTACCCCACATATTTTCAAACATGGGGTGCTTTTGGTGCAGCACAATTTAAAAAAAAAAAAAAAAAAGTCAGACTTCTTTTTTCCTGCATTTTGCATTGAAATTCATGGGCTATCCTATACACAGAATGCATCCACACAGATGTGAACCAAGGGCTTGTTCACATGTCAGGTTGGAGGGGTGGTAAAACTACATGGTTGAGCTGTGTTTACCACCCCCAACTGCTCCCCCCTTTAGCTGCAAAGGCAGCAGCTGGGGGTGTACACATGCTGTGGCTGCAGATGTACCCAGGGTGAATGGGGCTGCAGCCACCCGGCAACTGTGTGCATTGCAGAGTTGCTTCTTTACTGCCTGCCAAATGCCTCTGAAAAGCAATTTGAGCATGGATTGCTTTTCAGAGGAGCAGCAGTCCTTGCTGTTATCACAACCACACCCTAAAATGCAGTTCTGACAGTACAGGAATAGGGGGGTCAGGATTAAAAGTAATGTATACAGACACATGCGTGCGCACACACACTATTAAATGGGTACCTTAACGACAACAACATACAATGCACTATTAACAAACGCACACATATAGGTTGAACTGGATGGACTTGTGTCTTTTTTTTTTTTTTTTTTTTACCTCACCAACTATATATGTAACATGTACACACATACACGTATAAGCCCCTTTTTCTAGTACAATACCTTTCCTTCACACAGCCGGGTACACTGTTGGGGGAAGCAGAGAGCACAGCACACTCCCCTTGTTAAAATTTGAGGGAGCTCCCTTAAAGTGCCAATGTATGGTTCAGCAGGGGGTCGGGCTCATCCAACAGCCCTTCTCCGCTGATCCCTGCGGCACACCTGAGGACCTCTGGCGGCACCGCGGTTGAGAGAGGCTGGGTCAGAGGCTTGATTCTCCCATGACACCATTGAAGGTATCTGCGGCAGGGAAGTCAACCTTCTGTAATAGTTATGCTCTTATCCTGTAAATGTTATGTTGCACAAAAATCTATAGACTTTAAAAAGAAGTGTGTAAATTTCAGTTTTGCTATATTGGTTTAGGAATTTTCACCTAATATAATATTACTACTTTTTTTTTTTTTCCATCTGCCTTCACATGTCATATTCCTATCTTTGATACATCTACCAAACAATGTATATCTCATTACTACAGGTACCTAATATAACGCTGTCTATTTACACAATGCTTTACATATACTCACATCAGTCCCTGCACACAAGTAGCGTACAATCCTAAGGTCTCTAACTCACATTTCATACATGTACTAGGGCCAATTTTAGACAGGAACCAATTAAATAAAATATATTTGGTTTCTATTCTGCTTTGGCAATAACAGGCCTTCCCTGTGGATGTAATTGAATGAATGGCTGGGGGTACAGAGAGTGTGCTGGTAATATTAATATTCTGTGTACTTTTTCTATTTCAGGCACAGAGAGACTACTTTGGCGCTCACACCTATGAGCTCCTGTCAAAACCAGGACACTTTGTTCACACAAACTGGACCGGACATGGTGGCAACGTGTCGTCGTCTTCTTACAATGTCTAAGACCCGTCTACAATAAACATAGTCCTGGATGTCCTAGAAGCTTTCTCAGTTGTCACTGTTGTAATCTGCACTTTTCTGTCTAGCGAGAAAATAAATTTCTTTTTATATATGACTGATGTTTGTTCAGATCTTTCTTATACATGAAGTTTCAGTGGGTTAGCAAAGAGGCAATGTCCTCTCCTCCCCTGCACTATACAGATGTGTGATTGGCTAAATGAATTCTTCAGCCCATTTAGTTACTAATGCATAAAAAGCCTTGCAGACCGATACATGATTGCATTTCTCAGAAAATGTACAATATGTACCATTTATTAGGGGAGCAAATATGTTTTTTTTTTTTTCTAAATGTACTAATTTCAGCTAGTACTTGTCCCATATGATTGCAGAAGAACTAAGTGCAAGCACCTTTAGAAGTATGAAGACTTGGATATGTGAATAGGTAAGTGTATTTGTACAAGAAGAATCCGGTATATATACACATCTGTATGAATGCATGTAAGGTGGGGTATGGATCTATGTGAACAACTCCTACTCGCACTATGGCGGTTGAGCTGTGTTTGGTGGGAATAGGCCACATAGAAAACAATTGTGTTTTTTTTATATGCACTGTTCACACCATACAAAAACACGGCTCAGACACGGTGTGAACGAGCAATAGTTATAGTACACGTTGTGCACAGCTAGGGTGGCTGTGTGTTTTGTACAGAGACATATATACATTGGTATGCAGTGTACTCCATAAGACATTTCTGTGGGTTTTTTTTTTTTTTGCTGTAGGCAAAACTTTTTTCAGTTTTATATAGAGTGAGGAGTTGGACCCTCTGTCAAGGGTGTGTGTGTGTGTGTGTGTGTGTGTATATATATATATATATATATATATATATATATATATATATAAATTTTATTTATTTTTTTTTTGTGGTCTGCATCCCCTCCATTGAATTCCACCCCTGTATTTGTGCTGGCCATCATTGTAACCAAAACAGAAAGTGAGGAGAAATCTAAACTTAGATGTGTCTCCATACCAAAATTTTTCCAATGGGGGACACCTAAATTTCTGCTGTATCTCTGGGACAGGAAGTTAAGGGAAATGTCCCCAGTGGAACACAAACTAACATGACAGGGATTTAACAAGTGCTGCCCCCCCCCCCCTCCAGCTACTAACCTGCACAGAGCAGTCACAGCATAGAGGGATTAGATGGCCGGCTGCAACATACTTTCTTCAGATAGTGGCAGTAAATGGGGGGTAGAAGATCTTCCTGTCAAAACTCTTGCGGGGGGGGGGGGGGGGTCTGGGGAGTGCAATCCTAAAATGTTACACCCTAAAGATAGGTGTAACATGTTAAAAAAGGTGAACTTATTCTTTTTTTTAAGAGCAAGTGCCCATTAGTTAGATTCTCATACACCTGAAAGGGGGGGACCAACAATGTATACTGCCATTGAGTCTGTCACGAAAACTGAAAATTTCCTTTTAAATACCGTAATTTTCCTCTCCTGATGGGCAGCGTGGTTATTCTCCCAGTGTAGGCTACTTACGTACTGTGGCCTCTGGCTCAGCCTCAGTTTACAGGAATAAGGTATGAGTGAGGGCGGAGCTACCCTTTCCTACAATTTCTAAGCAAAAAGGTTTGTGCTGTACATACTGTAAGGTAGTATTTGCAGAAATGGGTAGGAACGGGGTAATGAATATTCCCAGGCATGTGTGTGTATATAATGGCTGTAAATATGTATATGGAAAATTTTAAGTTTGGAAAAAGGTGAGGTTGTGATTCTGCTGCCATCTTGTGGCCAGGTGATATAGGCATTGCCACAACAAAAACATTTCTGCAAGAGAATAATTTTGAATATATTTATTTTGTACATAATTACATTTCTTTGCACACTTGAAATATCAGAATGTCAGTTGTGTACAGAGAGAATTTTC
Source organism: Aquarana catesbeiana (assembly GCF_042186555.1). NCBI lineage: Eukaryota > Metazoa > Chordata > Amphibia > Anura > Ranidae > Aquarana > Aquarana catesbeiana. The sequence goes on from NC_133333.1 coordinate 243,687,249, forward strand.
ACCAGCGTCATTATGCTTTTTAGTTTAGCAGGAGGTCCAATAGGAGACCCTGCAGATGTGTCTGGTAACATGCGTTTAGCTTGAGGACTGTAGAGTACCGCTCTGCCACTTGTGTCATCTAGTAGGGAAAGAAAGAAAAGACTTAAGGCCAAATGAAATCCTATTAGAGGCTTAAAAGGTCAGAGTGGGGTTAGCAGGGGGTGAAATGTTTCAGGAAGTCCTGACCCTTTTAATTAGGGAAGACTAAAGCAGAATCAGTTTCATATTCTGTGGTGTTTTTATAGTAAAGATATTAGTATTATGGAGTACACTGACCTCTTCTGTCACTGAATTCCTCAGGGTGTCACTCCACCTCTTCTGATGCTTTCCATCCTCTTTTCTTAATGCAATTCGAAAGCTATTTGAAAATAATTCCATCTCCTAAAAACAATACTCTGGTTAGATGATCAGCAATTAGTACATAGAAGGGAATTAAACTGGAATTTAAAAGAATACAGACTCGTGAAGGGCTCTTTTCTCTCCATACATGCGTTTTTTATTTGAGTGCATGACCTCCCAACCTGTGCATATTCTCCATGGGCATCCCTATACCCACCAATCATGTCATAGTGGAGAGCAAGTACAATTTTTAAAGTGGTATTAAACGAAAAATTTAATAATGCAGCTTAGCAATCATTAGATGTGGTGCCTGCATTCGTTCGTTTTCAAAAAACCCGACAGGCTGGCTGTACACAAGTTGATCGATGGGGCAGGATCAGCTAGTGCAGTGGTTCTGAACTCCTGTCCTCAGGACCCACTAACAGGCCAGATTTTGAGCATTACCTTGGGGAGATGCAGACTATAATACTGCAATCACTGAACAGCAAATTGTATACACCGATAAATACGGTACATCACAAATGATAACACGCACCCCAATTTTAGGGGGGAAGTTTAACCACTTGACAACTGGGCACTTAAACCCCCTTCCTAACCAGACCAATTTTCAGCTTTTGGTGCTCTCACATTTTGAATGACAATTACTCAGTCATGCAACACTGTATCTATATGAAATTTTTGTCCTTTTTTTCACACAAATGGAGCTTTATTTTGGTGGTATTTAATCACCGCTGGGTTCTTTATTTTTTGCGCCGTAAAAGAAAGACCGAAAAATCTGTAAAAAAAAAATACATTTTTCTTTATTTCTGTTATAATATTTTGCAAATTAGTAATTTTTCTTCATATATTTTGGCCAAAATTTATACCGCTACATATCTTTGGTAAAATTAACCCAAATCGGTGGATATTATTTGGTCTTTGTGAAAGTTATAGAGTCCAAAAGCTATGGTGCGCATATCTGAAAATTGATCACACCTGAATTACTGACGGCCTATCTAATTTCTTGAGACCCTAACATGCCAGAAAAGTACAAATACCCCCCAAATGACCCCTTTTTGGAAAGAAGACATTCCAAGGTATTTAGAAAGATGCATGGTGAGTTTTTTTGAAGTTGTCATTTTTTCCCACAATTCTTTGCAAAATCAAGGGGTTTTTTTTACTTTTTTTTTTTTTTTCCCCACAAAATTGTCATATTAGCAGGTTATTTCTCACACACTGCATATGCATACCACAAATTACACCCCAAAATACATTCTGCTATTACTCCCGAGTATGGTGATACCACATGTGTGAGACTTTTACACAGCGTGGCCACATACAGAGGCCCAACATGCAGGGGAGCACCTTCAGGCGTTCTGGAGCACCCAGGCCAATTCTGACATTTCTCTCCTACATGTAAAAATCATCATTTATTAGCTAGAAAATTACATAGAACCCCAAAACATTATATATGTTTTTTTAGCAAAGACCCTAGAGAATACAATGGCGGTCGTTGCAACTTTTTATCTCGCACGGTATTTGCGCAGCAATTTTTTAACGTTTTTTTTGTGCTTTACAAAAACCAAAACAGTAAAGTTAGCCTAATGTTTTTGCATAATGTGAAAGATGAAGTTACGCCAAGTAAATAGATACCCAACATGTCACCTTTCAAAATTGCACGCGCTTGTGGAATGGCGCCAAACTTTGCTACTCAAAAATCCCCCATAGGCGACGCTTTAAAATTTTTTACTGGGGGCGTGACCGGAAGCTGCCCTGTATGGACGCTTGATCCTGTAGCTCTCCACCGACCTGCAGCCTAACGGCCTATTAAGGGGATTTTAAGCACCTGTATATGGGTGGAAATCGGAGAACCCGCTCCTCTAACCCCAGGGGACCATCCGCGCCACCCTCCGGACCCTCAACGACCCTCCGGGAGTACTTTAAACCTCCCTCCGGCTCCGACGGCGGGATGGACAAGATGGCGCCGCCGCCATGCTCTCTCTCCACGATGCCGCAGCAGCCGCCGAACTCTCCTCCGCTGCTGTACCCACAGAACACGCTGGTGCTGGATCGGGAGAGGAGCGGTTCGGGCACCCGAGACCCAGGAGGGGTGAGTCCATCACAACCTTATATGCCCCATAATGGGATACAGCACGACCCCCGAGACACTACACAAGGCCTCACAGCAGTCAGCTATACCCAGTGCTCTGAGGCCTACCCGCGGCTGCTACGAACGGCCTCAGACCCGGCTCTTTCAGCAGGAAGGAGGGGGTCCCCCTCACCCTCACTGACTTCGGGAGACTTTCCCCCACTACCGGCGCCGGAGTACGCCTTGGGACCCCAGCTCACAAAACAAACAGGGGAAAGCAACCCCCTGCAGGAACGCCACTATGTCATGGGCCTACCTCAGCCACAAAGACAAGCGCGGCATAACACCTCCACCACGACAGAAAGAGGCATGGATCAGGCACTGTCCTATGCACAAGTGACTAACTCTCCAAATCTGAACCACAGAGAAGGCGCAATAACTGCTTCTCATCCCCCTTTCTTGAGAGGGGGTAACATACAGGGCACCCATATTCAGCCTAGTGGAGCACCAGAAACTGAGCCCCCCCTTGCTCCACGAGGGGAGCCCCCTTTCTTGCATTGTCCCCAACAACACATGGATGATGACCCACAAATCCAACAAAACACTACATGGCAAGCATGTCTCCAAGCCATACCCACTAAAGAGGACTTTAAACTCCTTATTGAAGAAGTTAAATCCGCATGCAGGGCGGAAATCCAAACAATTCATGCCAACCTCAAACACCTATCTGAGAGAGTGGAGATGGCTGAAGAGGAGATTCAGGAGACCAAACTTGCTATACATCGCACTCAAATGCAAGGAGCTGATCACCACCTAATGCTCAGAAATATGCAACGCCATATTGAAGATTTAGATAATAGGGGTCGCAGGAACAACATTCGGATTAGAGGACTACCAGAATCGGAGGGCCCGGAGGATCTCCACGAAACCCTGCAATCTTTATTTAACAACTTATTGGGGGACCCCCTGAATAAACCCATAGAGATGGACAGAGCCCACCGTGCACTACGACCCAAGGGACCTGCCTCCAGACCACGTGACGTCATATGCAGAGTCCACTCCTTCCCCTTAAAGGAAGACATCATGCGAAAGGCCCGAGACGCCAGGAAGGTTGTTCATGGAAATGCGCCTATACAGCTATACCCTGATCTTTCCTGGATCACCCTACAAAAGCGTAGAATTCTCCAGCCTCTACTAGCCTCACTACAGGAGAACCGCATAACTTATCGATGGGGCTTTCCTTTCAGTTTAACGGCCCGCCACCAAGGAAAATCCGCCATCTTGCGCTACCCGGAGGACTTGGATAACTTTTGCAACACCCTAGAAATTCCTGTCCCCCGTCTTCAAGAATGGGACTTGGTAGAAACACCAACGCCCCCGCCGGTGATCTGGCAGAAGATATCTCCAACAAAACGTCCCAGGGACAGAGACTCTCCTAGAGGGTCCACTAAGCATAGGAATGGATGATTGCCATATTGGGCCCCCCCCTGGCCCACCCATCAGCTATATTTGCAACCCCCCCTTCTTAGGCCCAAAGCCTGTTAATTCCTGCTTCACATCAGGCACTTTCGGTTGGAGACTTGACAGTAGTAGTTTCTCTGGTCACTAGTCCCCCTTTAGGTTTACCTAACCAAAGTTCCCCTTTTTATTTCCTATTGTTATAGGAGGTTCTCTGAATACTGCTGTATTTGACAGTTGGGTTCTCTATGTCCCCCCGGACTGGACTCTTTATGGGAGGCCCGCCCGGGGAGACTTATTGGAACTTACTTGATCCCGGGCAATCTGGATTGCTTGGGGTCTTTTTGCAATGTTTGCTTCTTTTGATTGTGTTGATAACTAATATCTCTTTTCTTCTTTCCACTCTCCTTTTCTTTTTTCTCTCCCCCTTTCTTTCCCTTCCCCTGGCACATCATCGGCTCGGGAGGGCTGACCGGACATGTCCTAAGTATGGATCCCTCACCTCCTTGGATAATGAGACACTCTCGCGGCTGGATAAGCTAAGTAACGCTGAGCTCACACATACCCTCAATTATGGTTAAAATAATATCACTTAACGTTCACGGCCTAAATTCAAATAAAAAAAGGCATCTAGTTACGAGGGAACTCAGGCAGTCTGGGGCGGATGTGGCCCTGCTGCAAGAAACACATTTTAATAAGGGAGGCGCCTTCACATTTGCATCCAGATACTATCCTCAGGTTTACCAGGCGTTTAGTCCCCGCAAAAAAGCCGGAGTGGCGATCTTGTTCAAAAAGGGCTCCCCCTTCAAATGCACTGAATCTCTTATAGACCCACAGGGACACTACATTATTTTACGGGGCCAATGGCAAGATCAAGGGGTCACTATCTGTGTACTATATGCCCCTAATACCCATCAAATACACTTTTTAACTAGAGTACTAGCGCGCATATTTAAATCCCCCAACGACTACTTGATCATTGGAGGAGACTTTAATTTATGTCAGTCGGTTGGTCTAGATCGCCATGTAATGAACCCCACAGAACCCCAAGCCCGAGTGGCTCGGGAAGCACAATTATTTCGCCAACTCACTAGACGCTATGCTCTTTTTGATATATGGCGGGCACTACACCCAGGTGACAGACAATATACATTTTACTCCTCTCCTCACCGCATGCACTCTCGTATAGACTACCTATTTGTTAACAATGCCACCCTTCGCGCCACTGTGGACGCTCAGATCCTACCCATCTCCTGGTCTGACCACGCCCCTGTGACTATGTCCTTGAAGATGGGTACCTATACACGTAAACCATGTCACTGGCAACTAAACAACTTTCTTCTACAACACACCCCATCTAAACTAGAACTCGAGTCAACCTTACAAAACTATTTTCTTGAAAATGACACACCAGATGTTACTCTTGCCACTCTCTGGGAGGCCCACAAGGCGGTCCTCAGGGGGCGGTGTATAGCACTATCCTCAGCCATGAAGAAAGATGCAAAGGCATCCAAACTTCAGGCGGAGAAGGATCTTAAAACCTTAGAATCCCAACTACAGACTTCGCCATCCCTAACCCTTCTTAAAAAAATTGTTTGCTTGCGTACTACACTTCGGGATCTAGCGTTAGGCCAGGTAGAGAAAGCTCTCCTTAGACTAAAACAAACGTACTACGACAAAGGCAATAAAGCCCACTCATTACTAGCACGTAAACTGTCAGAAAGATCACATATGACCACCCCTCATCAAATAAAAAATAGAAGAGATACACTTCTCTCACACCCCCAGGATATAGCTCAGGCTTTCGGAGAATTCTACACAGCCCTATATAATGACCCTGAAATTCCACACGACCCACTTTCCCCTGACTTAGCTGAGCGTATGCAACAATATTTAGTAGACAGTAATATTCCTAAACTTCAGGCATCTGATTTACTTTCCCTTAACGCCCCGATATCGGTAGAAGAACTGACAGCCACCATTAAAAGTTTACCGTCACGAAAGTCCCCCGGCCCCGATGGCCTCCCTTATGAATATTATAAGACATTTCTCCCGGTCCTCCTGCCCCATATGTGCAGATTGTACAATGCCTTCCTCCAGCAAACCCCTATTCCTTCAGACATGCAGAGATCATTCCTCACGCTGATCCCTAAGCCTGAAAAAGATCCTTCATTATGCGCAAGTTATAGGCCAATCGCACTACTAAACTCTGATTTAAAAATTTTTACCAAGCTCCTCTCGATGCGACTGAACCTAATACTTCCCTCCTTAATACATAAGGATCAAGTGGGCTTTGTCCCCCTCCGTCAGGCAGGGGACAATACGAGACGGATTATTGATCTCATAGAGGTGGCAAACAGGGACGGCCTAGAAACATTGGTCCTAGGGCTGGATGCCGAAAGGGCCTTTGATCGCCTTGGATGGCCGTTCCTGTTTGCCACACTGAAACACATGGGGTTCCAGGGCCCCTTTTTGCGGGCCATACAACACTTATATACAAATCCCTCCTCTCAGGTTAAGACACCCTTTGCCCTATCATCAGCTTTTTCGATAGCTAACGGAACGCGCCAGGGATGCCCTCTCTCGCCATTGTTATTTGCACTATGTGTGGAGCCTCTGGCAGCGGCAGTGCGTAAAAATCCAAATATACACGGGGTTCCGGTACGGGGCAGGGATTTTAAACTAGCACTATTCGCGGACGACATTATACTTACCCTGACTCAACCTAGGATATCACTCCCTAATTTACATGCTGAGCTAGATTTATATCGTTCTCTATCCGGTTACAAAATAAATGCGTCTAAGTCAGAGGCCCTTCCCATAAATATCCCTCCAGTAGAGGTTCAACATCTACAACAATGCTTCCCCTACCACTGGAAAACTACAGCCCTTAAATACTTAGGAGTGCAGATCACCCCGTCGTACACCACCCTCTATAGAGCCAACTTCCTTCCCCTCTATAGATCTATAAGGGAGTTGCTACAAAAATGGAAGGTCCACCATATATCCCTCCTGGGGAGGGTGGCCTCTGTAAAGATGACCATCCTTCCCAAACTTCTGTACCTTTTCCAGACGCTTCCCATTCCGGTCCCTCGTTCAGATCTGAGGAAACTTCAGGCGGATCTGGTGAGGTTTGTCTGGAACTACGGGAGGCACAGAATACCTCAATCAGTATTAGTGGCGGCGCGCTCAGAGGGTGGACTGGCATTTCCCGACTTGAACAAGTATTACCAAGCAGCCCAATTGCGGGCCCTGGCGACCTGGTTTCCCCAACGGTCTTACAATAGATGGACTGAAATTGAAAAAATCTGGCTGGCACCCATACACCCAAATAGCTTACTCTGGAATGCAAATGTGGAGGTGGAATCGACCCGGCTCCTGGGTCCTATGTCTCTTCTTCGCTCTCTCTGGCGTAAACTTTCCAGAACTCATAAACTGGGCTCGGAGAGATCTCTCCTCACATCCTTTCTTTATAACCCCAGACTGCCTGCAGGCCTTACACATCAAATGTCCTCACCATGGGCAATCAGAAATTTGTTCCATTTTGGTCATCTAGTGCACCCCTGCACGCGCAAATTGCTCTCATTCATCGATCTCCAACGGAAATTTAACCTCCCCCGTCAGGTGTTTTATGGGTATCTACAGATCAGGCACTATGCCCAGTCAATAGCCCCGAATTTACAATTCTCAACTCCAACCGTATTTGAGAACCTGATGTTAGAGGGCTCCGCACGTCGAGGACTAATCTCAGATATATACAAGGTGCTAAATTCATATTGTATTGCCACCCAGGGTAAACATGCATACATGTTGAGATGGGAAAGAGCACTGGGAGAAGAAATACCAGAAGCAACCTGGCAAACAATTTGGTCTCAAGCAGCTAAAAGCTCTCTCTGCACACTCTATAAGGAAAACGCCTATAAAATCATTTTCTTTTGGTATATGACCCCTGATGTCCTCCGAGCCATCTACCCCTCTAGCTCAGATAGATGTTGGAGATGTCAGAGAGAAAGGGGAACACTATATCACATTTACTGGTCCTGCCCCAAGATAGAGCCCTTCTGGAGGGAGGCGCAATCCTTACTAACCCACTTGCTGGGAGTACAGGTTCCCAGAACCCCTAAATTATTCCTCTTGGGAGTATCTGGCTTACAGATACCTAAGCACTCCAAGAAACTGCTTCGGCACATCCTGACAGCCGCGAGGTGTCTCATAGCCCTCTACTGGAAAAGAAGGGACCCGCCTACCTCAACAGATCTATATGCCAGAATCAAGGATATAGAGCTAATGGAAAAAATGACTGCTAGATTGCAAGACAGATTGGAAACACATGATAAGGTCTGGGAAGACTGGCATAGACGAGAAGATCCTCCTTGAGCCACAGGTGGAGCCTCCCCCATCCTCTCCCTCCCTCCCCTCCCCTCTTCTTCCTTTTCTTCTCTACTCTTTCTTTTATTCCTTATGTTTACTGGATGATGTAAGGTTACACGTCTATATGCATATGTTGATTATTGCACAGTATATGGTTACTAATCTAAGCTTTATACAACTGAATGTTTTTCTCTTGATACCGACTACTTGCCGGTTTTGCCTCCGGCATGGCAAATCTTATACAACAAGATATCATTGTCTTTGTAACTTACCTGACTTTTGGATCAATAAAATGTTATTTGAGAAAAAAAAAAATTTTTTACTGGTTACATGTTTTGAGTTACAGAGGAGGTCTAGGGCCAAAATTATTGCTCTCGCTCTACCGATCGCAGCGATACCTCACATGTGTGGTTTGAACACCGTTTTCATATGTGGGCGGGACTTACGTATGCATTCGCTTCTGCATGCGAGCACACAGGGACAGGGGCGCTTTAAAATTTTTTTTTTTTTTTTTTATTGTTCATTTTACTTTATTTATTTTAGTTTGATGCTTTTTTCCAAAAAAAAAAAAAAAATTTTGACCACTTTTATTCTTATTACAAGGAATATAAACATCCTTGTAATAGGAATATGGCATGACAGGTCCTCTTTACAGTGAGATATGGGGTCAATAAGACCCCACATCTCACCTCTAGGCTGGGAAGCCTGAAATTTAAAAAAAAAAAAAAACGATCCTGGCTTCAATCGTAGCGGTGAGTCGGTAGAAGCGCGGGAGGGGGGACATCCCCTCTCGCCTCCCGTAAGAACGATCAAGCAGTGGAACAGCTGCTATGATCGTTCTCATGGTGTAGGGAATTGCCGGCTGAAAAAGCTGATATCTGAATGATGCCTGTAGCTGCACCCATCATTCAGATATCCCCGCACAAAGTCAAGGATGTTGTATGACGGCCGGCGGGCGGGAAGTGGTTAAAACGCTTTTTTTTTTTTTTTTTTAACACAAAGTTGTCCATTTATACAATATTTCTACCACATAACATGTACATACCAAAAATGACACCCCAAAATAGATTCTCCTGCTCCTCCTGAGTACGGCGATACCACATGTGTGAGACTTCCACAGCCTGGCCACATACAGAGGGCGAGTACAGCTGAGCATGGCTCGGTATGGCAGGGTATGGTGGGGTATTGCGGAGTATGGCGGGGGGCATGGCAGAGTATGGCGGGGGGCATGGCAGAGTATGGCGGGGGGCATGGCAGAGTATGGCGGGGGGCATGGCAGAGTATGGCGGGGGGCATGGCAGAGTATGGCGGGGGGCATGGCAGAGCATGGCGGGGGGCATGGCAGAGCATGGCGGGGGGCATGGCAGAGCATGGCGGGGAGCATGGCGGGGGGCATTGCACAGCATTGCAGAGTATTGTGGGGGCATTGCACAGCATTGCAGAGTATTGTGGGGGTATTGCAGAGCATTAGGGATGGCTGAGCATGGATGGATGGATGTCTCTGTGCAGCGCTGTGGGCACTACACATACAGCCCACAGCGCTGCAGACATCCATCCATCCCCCTCCCCGCTCACAGTGTACCGATCAGTACACAGGAGGGGAGGAGAGGAACCGGCGTCGTCAGATGACGCCGGTCTGTTTACATGTGATCGCGCCGTCATTTGACGGTGCGATCACATGGTAAACGGCCGCGATCAGCGGCCATTTACCGGGATCCGTGATGCGCCGGGTCCTCTGGACCCGGCGGTCACGGATGTGTTCGGGTGCGCGCCCCAGGGGGCGCGCGAGAGGGAAATTCTGGGAGGACGTCATAGTACGTTCTCCCAGAGTTATCCAACCGCCCTGCAGCCGTCATTCGGCTATGGGCCGGTTGGTAACTGGTTAAGGAAATAAAAAACGTACATTTTAAATAAAGAACGTTGAAGCAAAATTAGGGTCACAGCTCATTAATGCACCCTGCTCAGTGCCCATCTGCAGCCTCGCCAGTGTTGGATTATCCCTGCTGTCTCAGAGGGAAGAGGAGGAGCGAGCGCCACTGAATTACACAGAGCCTCGATCTCCTGTGTATCCGGTGCTCCGTCACTCACAGCCACGCCTCCTGGCCCTGCTCATATGATAGACAGAACAGTGGCCCAATGCGGGGCCAGGAGGCGTGGCTGTGAGTGACGGTATTTCAGTTATCTCACAAACCTGGCCTGTTAGTGGGTCCTGAGGACAGGAGTTGAGAACCACTGAGCTAGTGCATAGGATGCATGAAAGGTAAAACCTTTTATCTTTATAACCACATTAAATGTATGCGTGCAGTAAATAGAACACTCCTTTAAAAAAAACAAATTTCAATCACAAAAAAAAGGTTGTATTAACAACTCAAACATTTTAAGAATGAAGCCTGTTGCCTTTAAAATACTAGAAATATAACAAAACATTTATCCACCTAAATTGGCAAGGTGTGTGCAAAATAAATATACATAGACACACTTTCACCTGATGTAAAAGTTTCTTACTCTGCTATGCTGTGGACACTTGGGCAACCTCTACCAAATTCTCCATTTTACTAGCTGTGCTGCTGCTCCTCAGCTTGAAGATCTCCTGCAGACATACTCTGTACACCGGTTAACAGTATATGTCCTGCCATACAAAGAAACCAGGGCATAGACGGGGTTGATTTACTAAAACTGGGGAGTGCAAAATCTGGTGCAGCTTTGCATGGCAGCCAATCCGCTTCTAACTTCAGTTTGGATAGAAATAGAAAAAAAATAAACCCTGGAAGATAGGTTATTATGCAGAGCTGCTGCGCCAGATGTTACACTCTCCAGTTTTAGCAAATGAACCCAAAAGTGTCCTCAGCCATGGTCTGAGAACATTAGAATGTGGGGCTAAAGGTTTACTTTGGAGCTGACCTATCCTTCCCTCTGTGTTCACACCCAGGTACCATAGGAAGGTAAGGTAATGGGGTAGGTTATTTTGGAATATCATCCACCTGTTTTTAGTTTTACATATAATCCATCAATCTTTCAGATCTCAAAAATTCCTCCTTGTACATAGTAAAGAGTAACCCATTTCTACAAAATATAAAATTAAAGGTTTATAGATCAATAAAGTACACTTGAATACTTCCCTATTAAAGCGGTGGTAAACTGTGTTTATTTTTTTTAAACCTGCAAGGCAATGCCATAATGTGTTACATTGCATACTAGCACATTATGTGAACCTTAACTTACAACGAAGCCCTCCCAGGGGCACGCTGTCACCAGTGAAGGAGCTTCCATCTTCACTCTGTCTTCTTTCCGGGTTCGTGGACTTCGGCTGTGCGAGTGAGCAGATGAAGGCACTCCCACGCATGCGCACAGGAGCCGCTGTTCCTTTAGAGTGCATGCACCGGTGACATCACCGACTGCATGTAAAGTAAATATCTCCTAAATGGCACACGTTTAGGAGATATTTACAGTACCTATCGATAAGCCTTATTATAGGCTTACCTATAGGTATAACGCATGTATGGGCGTTTACTTCCACTTTAAAGTGAGGTAGAAGTTTTACTAATAGCTGTGAAATTTCTGGAAAAAGCAGCAGTAACCCCCGGCGTAGGGATGAGCCGAACACCCCCCCCCCCCCCCATGTTGATGGGGGACAAGGGCCTCATCCCCACAACCCTTGCCCAGTGGTTGTGGGGGGGCTTATCAGAATCTGGAAGCCCCCCTTTAACAAGGGGACCCCCAGATCCCAGCCCCCCCATGTGAATGGGTATCGGGTACATTGTACCCCTACACATTCACCAAAGAAAAGTGTCAAAAGCGTGCAGTCAGCGGGAGCCTCCCATGGAGGTGGAATTTTTTCCTTTTTTTTCTCAGGCCGTCGGACACTGTGATCGAAGATGAATGGAAATCATGGGACAGTTTTTTTTTATTTATTTTTTTTTAATAAAGGACTTGTCCCAAATGGTCAACAGTTAGAACAGGACATGGAACAACTGACCGGTTACAAATTGAGAAAGGAGTGCGGCAAGGGTGTACATGGTCACCCTACTTATTTAACTTACCGTATTTATCAGCGTATAAAACGCACCCCAAGTTTAGGAGAGAATTTTAAGGAAAAAAACTTTTAGGAGGGAAGTTTAAGGAAAAAAAACTTACATTAAAATGCCCATCAATGCAGCTTTATCGTGTCCATTGCAGCCTTGTCAGTGCAGCCTTGCCCCCAGTGGTCAGTGCAGCCTTGCCCCCAGTGTCCATTACATGCTTGGACAGATCGCTTGAAAGATCGCCGCCGACAGACATAGCATGTAGTTTTAAATATGGCGCCGCGGAGTTCGGGGGGGGGGCTCGGTGGCGCTGAACGAGCGCCGCCGAGATACACACACATAGTCGAGTGTACTCAGCTCTTTCCGGCGCCGCTCACAGTCCTGCCCTATGATGGACATAACACAGGTCCAATGGCGGGACTGGGCGGGACTGTGAGCGGCGCTGGAAAGAGCCGACTATGTGCATCTCGGCGGCGCTCGTTCAGCTCCGCTGAGTCCCTCCGAACTCCGCGGCGCCATATTTAAAACTACACGCTATGTGAATGTCGGCTGCGATCGCTCCGATAGATCACAGCGGGGATCGGCGTATAACACGCACCCACGATTTTCCCCTGATTTTAAGGGGAAAAAAGTGCGTGTTATACGCCGATAAATACGGTATATGCAGAGTACTTAATGCGAAATGCCAGGATTGACGAATCACAAGCTGGAATTAAGATCATCGGGGGAATTACCAACAACCTAAGATATGCAGACAATACCACACTAATGGCAAAAAGTGAAGAAGAACTAAAGAGTCTCTTAATGAAGGTCAAAGAGGAAAGCGCAAAAGCTGGCCTGAAATTGAACATTAAGAAAACTAAGATCATGGCAACTGGTCCCATCACTCCTTGGCAAATATAAGGAGAAGAAATGGGAACAGTGACAGATTTTATCTTCGTAGCCTCCAAGGTCATGGCAGACGGTGACTGTAGCCATGAAATTAGGAGACACTTGCTTCGTGGGAGGAAAGCAATGGCAAACAGACAACATTATAAAAAGCAGAGACATCACCTTACCGACAAAGTGCTGTATGGTCAAAGCTATGGTATTCCCAGTAGTAACCTATAGCTGTGAAAGTTGGACCATAAGGAAGGCTGAACACGGAAGAATTAATGCTATTGAGCTATGGTGTTGGAGAAGATTCCTGAAAGTCCCTTAGACGGCAAGAAGGTCAAACCAGTCAATCTTGAAAAAAATCAACCCTGAATATTCACTGGAAGGCCAAATCCTGAAGCTGAAACTCTAATACTTTGACCAACTAATGCGAAGAGAGGACTCATTAGACCCTGATGCTGGGAAACATGGAAGGAAAAAAGAGAAGAGGACGACAGAAGAAAAGATGGATGGATAGCATCATCGAAACAACGAACATGAAGTTAAAGTGATTGTAAAGCTTCTTTTTTTTTTAAATAACAAATATGTCATACGTAACCCTCCACTGTGCAGTTCATTTTGCACAGAGTGGCCCCAATCAACCTCTTCTGGGGTCCCTCGTCGGCACTATCAGCTCCTCCCCACATCGTATAACCCCCTAGGAGAAGCGCTCTCCCAGGGGGTCTCCCAGGGGGTCACCTTGCGGGCGTGCTCCCGAATCCAGCATTTGCATCCATAGACGCAGAATGTAGGACTCGGCCCCGGCACCCGCATCATTGAATTTGATTGACAGCAGCGGGAGCCAATGGCTGCGCTGCTATCAATCTATCCAAACAAGAGCCGAGAACCCTGGGCACAGGGAAAGAGCGTGTCTCCGTCGTGGGAATTACAGGGCTCAGGTGAGTAAAACGGGGGGCTAGGGGGGCGGTCACTGTCAGAAGTTTTTTCACCTTAATGCGTGGGAGGCAGTGGAGGACAGAAAAGCGTGGCGCACGCTATGGTCCATGAGGTCACGAAGAGTCAGACACGACTGAACAACTAATCAACCATAACTTTATGACCACTAACAGGTTAAGTGAATAACACTGATTATCTTGTTACAAAAACTTGTAGGGGGCCTGGGCGAGTGCAGGGCGCTCAATGGCTGCACTGGCTTTCTGTATGCCTGAGAGTCGGCAGCTTCTGCTGCTCTGTGTCATTGAGCCGACATCTGGTTCTTTGTTGTCACCTCTGGCTACTTCCTGCATCTGCACCTCTTGTGTGTGCTCCCTGTACTGTATTCAGCTATCTGTGTCTCAGTGACATGTGGAAACAAGAGCTGAGACTAGGAAGACCTTCTTACAAGTGAAGGGTGTGTGTGCACACATGTCATATATATACAAATTACATAAAGAAAAAAAATGTGCTGAAAAAATATGTCATTGAATACAACAATAAGAAAGCAGCAGCATGCAGTGCGATAACACAGAAAGTCCAATATAATAAAAAGAAAGCTCCGCTAAAAAAAATAGAAGTATGTCCTAAAAAAATTCTTTATGAACATCCAATGGGAGCACTTAAAATCTTGCAAACACCATGATGTGCACATATAAACAAGGTGAAGTGTCCTTTTTTACACGCGATACTATTACTTCTTAACTGTAAGTGCAATACTACGTTTTATTAAAGTTACCTTGGATATATTACACTATGGCCAGTTCTTTTCTCTTTTGGGTTATATACTGAGGGAACGGATATCTTAGCTGGAGCGAGTGAGAAATTTCAACTATTTAAATCACCATCCCTATTGTGATCATCTGCAACATTTAAAGGCCCCGGCTGGGTTGCAAGCCATCTGCCTTTATTGCTTGCTGTCTGGTAAGCCTAATCTACAGCTACGGTGGTCGGCACTTCACCTTGTTTATATGTGCACATCATTTGCAAGATCTTAAGTGCTTCCATTGGATGTTCATAAAGAAATTTTTTGGACATACTTCTATTTCTTTTAGCACAGCTTTCTTTTTATTATATATATATATATATATATATATATAGACACACACACACACACACACACACACACACACACACACACACATGTGAGGGGGCAGGTTGGCTGAGTGCATACAGGTGTGAGGAAGTGAAGAAGGCTTCAGGGTGCCCAAGGAAGTCCAGCAAGCGCAAGGACCGTCTCCTACAGTTAATGCAGCTGCGGGATCGGGGCACCACCAGTGCAGAGCTTGCTCAGGAATGGCAGCAGGCAGGTGTGTGAGGACATCGGCAGCAAAGAAGTCACTTCTCTTCAGGAAAAACGTCAGGGACAGACTGATATTCTGCAAAAGGTACAGGGATTGTACTGCTGAGGACTGGGGGGGGGGGAAGTCATTTTCTCTGATGAATCCCCTTTCTGATTGTGGCATCCAGAAAAAAACCTTGTCCAGAGAAGAAAAGGTGAGCACTACCATCATCAACAGTAAAGCATCCTGAGACCATTCATGGGTGGAGTTGCTTCTCAGCCAAGGGAGTGGGCTTTCTCACAATTTTGCCTTGCCATGAATAAAGAATGGTACAAAACATCCTCCAAGAGCAACTTCTCCCAACCATCCAGTTTGGTGAGGAACAATGCCTTTTCCAACACGATGGAGCACCTTGCCATAAGGAAAAAGTGATAACTAAGTGCCTTGGGGAACAAAACATTGAAATTTTGGGTCCATGGCCATGAAACTCCCCAGACCTTAATCCCAT
This sequence comes from Aquarana catesbeiana, assembly GCF_042186555.1. Lineage (NCBI taxonomy): Eukaryota > Metazoa > Chordata > Amphibia > Anura > Ranidae > Aquarana > Aquarana catesbeiana. The sequence goes on from NC_133333.1 coordinate 243,703,185, forward strand.
CGAGAACTTGTGGTCAATCCTCAAGAGGCGGGTGAACAAAAAACCCAACAAATTCTGACAACCTCCAAGCAGAAGTTAATTGACAGCATGCCAGGGAGGATTACAGAGGTCTTGAAAAAGAAAACGCTGCAAATATTAACTCTTTGCATAAACTCCATGTCATTGTCAATAAAAGCCTTTGACACTTATGAAATGCTTGTAATTATACTTCAGTATACCATAGTAACATCTGACAAAAAGATCTTTTGGGCACGGCTGTAGACTTCTTACCATACTTTTCACATACCTAAAACTGAATATCGCTCTTAGAAGGATCTTTCATTACTTTTTTCCCCCCCTCTTTATCTACTAGACTCTGCTCGCCTGGAGCACCATTGACTCAACTAAAAAAATAAAAATGTCTAGAGTTCAGCTGTAAAATACTAAATTTTACTTGTAAATATACATTTTTGCAAGGATTTGGTTTATCCTGCAGTGTGCCAAAAAAAAAAAAAAAAAACAATAAAAAGCTGTACACGTTAAAAACTTGCTGAACACATCGATGAGCTGTGTGTGTCTTACCTGTAGCGTAGCTGTTAGTTGTTTCCCAGTGTTTTCATATGTTTCCAGCTTTCCTGCAATCATTTTACTTTGTTTCCCAATAACCTACAAAAAGAATGACACAAAATATGTCTGAAAAGGAGGCTATGTTAGATAAATGCTGCCAAAGTGCTGGGTAGGAAGTATCAAAATCCTAGTGGAAGGGCAAGCATGGAAACATTGGGGATGTGCACTGCCGAAAAATTTGTAAGTTTTTGTTTCATTCGTTTTTTGTTTTTTTTTCGAAAAATAGAAAATAAGAAAGGAATATCCTAAAAAGAACGAAAATCCGAAATTTTGAAATAAATAATATAAATAAAAAAATAATAGAAAAATAACTAACTATTAAATTATAGGTATTGGAATTTCCTTTCAAATTTGGCTGTTAGTGAACATAACGAATACAAATTTTTCTGAAGTTACGAATTATCCGAAATAAAGAATGCCGCATCTAAACAAATGGAACGGAACAAATTAATAATACGTTTTTATTATTATTGTTATTTATTATTAATTAGTTACGTTACATTCGTTTAGATACGGCATTCGTTATTACAGATAATTCATAACTTTGGAAAAATTTGTATTCGTTACGTTCACTAACAGCCAAATTTGAAAGGAAATTCCAATACCTATAATGTAATAGTTAAGTCATTATTAGTTAGTTATTATTTCAGATTTTAGAATTTTCAGGTTTTTGGATTTCCGAATTTCCAAATGTCCGAATTTTCAAATTTTTTCGAATTTCTGAATATTTGCAAAAATTCGTAAATTTGGATATTTCCGAATGAGCAAATTTGTCTAAATTTGTTAAAAAACAAATTCGTAACTAAACGAATTGCACATGTCTAATTGGTAATGTTTATAAAAATTGGGAATCCCTTTAGCCCCTTTCACGCCAGCAGACCAATCAGGCTTGTCTGTTTTTCAGGCAGACCAGATCAGATCATTGTCCTGGGGTGGTCTGATCCGCTGACACCCGCCTGGCATCTGATCCGACAAAATCCACTGAAGATAGATGTATAGCAATATGTCCACCATTCATCCAGCAGATCAGATGACAATCAAATTGAAACGGACATGCAGTTCGTTTCCATCCGACCGCCTTAAAAAGAGGACAATGGGCTCTGTCCTTGTTCACTCTGCATAGTGGAGCGGACACAGACACGGACCTGTCATCTGCCTGCTCAGCGGAGAAATCCCCCGCTGAGCAGGCGAATTCTGCTCGGACAGATCTGCCACATGTGAAAAAGGCTTTAGCTGCACTATTAAGAGCATTGCACCCAATGTTAAAGCTAGAAATTCTGGTATAAAAAGGTAAAAAAAAGAGCCTTATATCAATATCACACAACATGTATTCTGTGTACCTGCGTATGTGAGATCTGCTGCTGGACAACAAGGTGGCGGTCACATTTTACATGATGCAGCCTCTCCTGAAACTCCACAACATCCGACAGCCATATCTTCACCTCTTTCCCTTGTTCCAAGAAGGCCAAGAACTGCTCCCCTACCAATGTCAGCATGTACTGCCTGCAGCCAAGAACACAGAGGATTCATCATACATGTATTACCTAAAGCAAACAAAAGTCTAAACTGAATGTTTTATTGCAACATTCGTGTTAAGGCCCAGGTCACACTGGTACGACAGACAATCGCTCCGTCTTTGAGAGCACATGTTGCATGACAAGTTGCTCCCCATTAAGTGCAATGGAGCTGTTTTAATAGGAGCGACTTGAGTCGCTCCTACTTAGAAAAAAAGGTTCCTGTACTACTTTTGGGCCGACTTCAGCATGACTTGCATTGATTTCTGTTTAAGAAGTTGTATACAAGTCGTGTCAAAGTTGCGCTGGGATGACGGCTTCAAAGTCGCGTCAGTGTGAAGAACCGAGCCGGCTGAAATCTAAATGTTATATATCATTTAAAAAAGTTGCTACAATAGTACAAAATGTATAATACTGTAAAAAAAAAAAAAAAAAAAAAAGAAAAAGTATGTAGCACCCTCGCCCTAAACAGGGCTGCTAATAAATCTAGTTGTGCTAGGTGGTAACTAGCCTGGCTAATTGGTAGATTGATCCACTGACTCCTGTTCAAAGTCGGAGTTTGGGGTAGTCTCTCTCTTCTGTCAATAGGTGGCACTGTTGCTTTTGGCATTAGAATGAAGGATTACCATAAATTCAGATAATGGCTAACTAGCATAGGTGTGCGCAGCCTAGTGCATTAGAGCCCTTGCACACTGGGGCGGGGGGCGGCGTCGGCGGTAAAACGCCGCTATTATTAGCGGCGTTTTACCGTCGGTATGCGGCCGCTAGCGGGGCGGTTTTACCCCCCGCTAGCGGCCGAGAAAGGGTTAAATACCACCGCAAAGCGCCTCTGCAGAGGCGCATTGCCGGCGGTATAGCCGCGCCGTCCCATTGATTTCAATGGGCAGGAGCGGTAAAGGAGTGGTATACAGACCGCTCCTTCACCGCTCCGAAGATGCTGCTGGCAGGACTTTTTTTACCGTCCTGCCAGCGCATCGCTCCAGTGTGCAAGCCCTCGGGGCTTTCACACTGGAATGAAAGCAGCGGCACTTTCGGGGCGGTTTGCAGGCGCTATTATTAGCGCAATAGCGCCTGCAAACCGCCCCAGTGTGCAAGGGCTCTTAGGGTGTGCTCCCCAAAGCTCAAACACAGATGAACGCCACCTGCTGCCACATGGAGGAGGCTCTGATGGTGGGAGAAAGTTGATTGGGAGCATATTATGCTACACTCTACATACGAGTGTAGTGTGTTCCTATAATTGAACCTAGCCTTTAATATAATTGGGGCATTTACACTGGCTACTGGTGCCACTCCTGGATAATGCTAATGCACATGGGGTGATTAGGGAATGGGCACACCCTGTGCGCACACCCATGGTAACTAGGATGTCTCAGCCAATCAGCAGGAGTTTCTTTGACCACTGTGTATGCTGGGATAGGCTATTTGGGAGGAGTCAGGTGATCGGGGTTCTTCCCACCCGAGGCTGCGGCCTGGATGGGTGTGTGTTGAGAAGCTCCTGGCGGCTAGGCCTGAAGCCTGAGGCCTATCCAGAAGGCATACTGGCTGCTAGGTCCACTTAAGGACTATTCAGCAGTTCAGGGTTCCGCAAAGGAGAAGCAGCCAAGGTTAAGCCCGAAGCCTGGGGCGGAACCGCATGTGTTAGAGGCTCGGCCTGAGGGGAGCCTGATCGTTTTCCAAAGGTAAAAGAGAAGCAGTTGCCGGAGGGACGACCACTCCTGTTCACAGAGGCAGGTTTGGAAGGGATGAAGTTCTGAAGGAGTACCAGAGCAGACGCTTCAGTAGCTGGGGATGGTGAAGTAGTGGAAAAGCTTCAGTGGAGACTCATCCAGGAATACGGCGGGTAACTGTGAGTAAAGCTTGAAGATAAGTACAGCGGTTAGCTGTGGGTGAAGCTCGGGAATCAAGCAGGTAGCTGAGAGTCCAAAAAGTCTAGTGAAAGACAGGGAGCTGAGCTTAAGGATCTACAGTGGGATACTGTGAGTTAAGCTGGAAGATCTACAGAAGGATACTGTGAGAGAAGTTGTTGCCATAGGAGACAGCGGTTGCCTACAAGATACAGATCGCTGCATTCAGCTTAAAGGCCCTCTATCTGTATTGCTGTCTGCCTTGTTCTATTTTTGTCTGAGGAGTTTGCCGTAATTGCTATTGCATTTGCTAAGGGTGTCCTGTACCCTAAACCCTCTCTCCCACCATTCCTGTTAAGAGAAATAAAACTCTTCATTTGTTTTTACAAAAAGTGACTGGCGCCCAATCTTTTCACCTTGCACTACACCCACTATGCCTAGTAACCTGCACACTGAGGAGGAATGTCAGTTCTTCCTGGCTCTGGGGGGGGGGGATCACCATCAGGCCCTTGGAAGTCGGGGAGACAAGCTTCAATCAGTCAAAATTTTAGGCAACATTTAGGGGTCGTTCACACCATTTGCATGATTTACACAGATGAACGCAGGCTCAACACTAGGGTATTCACACATTACTGCATTGCCAGCATGTTGCATTAAAGTGTCATTTCCAGAAAGTTAAAAAAAAAAAAAGGGGGGGGGGGTCGTTTTGTGCTGAGAGGGATCTATTGTTCCTGGCTGGTCTGATGTTGCTGGGGGTTGTTTCTTAGAGGGATTTACTGCTGAGGGAGTGGTCTATTGTTGCTGGCTGCTAGGAGAACTATTGTTTCTTGCTGGGTTTTTTTTGTTACAGGGGGCTATTGTTCTGAAGGGGGTCCATTTTACTGCTTTTCTTGTTATTAACAAATTCCATAGCAACACAAAATGATCCTTGGTTTTGTACTCTCTAAAAGGAGAAGTGACAGCCACCCCCCCCCCCCCCCCCATTTAAAGGGGAGTACAGCCAAGGCACAGTTCTTTGGAGGCCAGCGTAGGGTTGCCACCTGTTCAGGATTCACCAGGACAGTCCGGGTTTCAGTCCCCCAGAAACCTGGACACATTTTTCAGACATGAATGTAGTTCAGAACCTGACAGGAGGGTGATGGGGAACTATGCACGGTGCATTACTATTCTCTTTGGAGCGCCCAAAGGTGTCCCAGGTCTGTTATCCTATACAGCAGGGTTTCTAAAAAAAAAAAAAAAAAAAAAAAGGGCCAGTTTATTGTTCTTCAGACTTTATGGCAGGAGTGGACCTTTTCCTGGCATCAGTGGGAGTAAACATCACCACAATTGGTATTAGGCGGAGGAATAGTGCCCCTTCGTTGATATCATTGGCAGGAATTGTATTGTGTTGGTGTCAGTGGGAGAAATGGTGCCCCATTGTTGGTATCAGTTATCAGGCAGAATAGTGTTTCATATCAGTGCGAGGAATAGTGCTCCAAGAGCTGGATAAAGGCAAGAAAAGGGCCACATCTGGCCCCCGGGCCGCAGTTTGGAGATCACTGCGATAGAGTATATTAAAAAAAAGAACAAAAAATTGCTGTGCACCGCTAAAGTGTTCGAGTATGGCGTGAAGATAAAGCGGCAACCCTAGTAGGAGGTAAAGATAAGGGGTGACTTGGATGGGGGGGGGGGGGGGGGGGGGTACCTCCACCTAATCGTTGAGAAAAAAAAGCCCTGACTATAGTACATCCACTCCTACACAACAGACATCACATGTTTTAGTGTGTTCAATTCAGCATGCCAATTGATCATGATATCCCAATGTCATGATGAATTAGTAGTAGTACACAATGCACTCGCACCACAGCTGTACTTATACATTTGCAAATAATAAAATCTTAACCTTAATGAGTGGAAACAGGATTCAAAAACATAATTTGAAGGGGGGCCTTGTGTAATGTTGAAGCACCATGTATTCAAAGTGTATCTAAGGTGGAAGTTATTTTTTTAGTCTTGGATGAAGTGTGGAAGGGTTAAGACAATCGAACACATGTGGCAAAAAAAAAAAAAAAGAAAGAACCTGACAGCCCGACAGGCTTTAACCATTCCATACTCTATAGGAAATGTTTGTCTTTAGATACACTTGCGGTTCATTGCCTATTCCCATGTGTCTGTATGTTTGTTACCATGGGCAGCATTGGCAGGTTAGCCTGGGGGGGAAGTTGGGTGTCACTCAACATCTCACATTTATGCCATCCTCCTTCATAGCATGAATGCGAAAAACACTGAAAATCAACAATAAAAAAAAAAAAAAGAAGGATGGAACTTCTTTTTCTTCGGCTTTTGTTTTTCACTCAGGTGAAATGTACAAAATATGACACAAGAAGCACAACCATCTCTCACCTTAACTCCATGTAAGCTGTTACATAGTCAAACTTGTTGAGCAGGTCCCGAATTCTTGTGTACTTGCTGTTGCCCTTCGGACTGCAGTAGAGTATCCGGGTCTTCAATGAGTCAATGATGATCTGAACTCTCTTCAGCTGTTTACAGGCACTCTGCGGTATGACATCAGATGACAAAACTTACTATAGGGGGCAGATAGATTTCGGACATTATTTTACAGTATATATGACAAGTGTGACCTCCCAAGTGTCCTAGAGCTACAAACTCCAGCATATGATTGCAGCCTCTAGCTGGGACTTCTTGTTATTAGGCCAGGGGCTGCAGATTGCCAAAAGAATAATTTCAGCTGAGCTATCCTCAGACCTGAGAATATAACGACCCTGCACACCTGAGTACTCAGACAGGCTGCAGGCACCTGGTAAAATCCAGACACAGGAAAAAGCCCTCATTCAGGCTCCATGCACACTGAATCTCAAAAAAGCCTTTTCTGGACGCCAGATTGCTGGCAGAAAACTCTGATTGAAAAATGTTCTTTTAACAGCGTTTTGTACTGGTGTTTATGAGCGTTTTTTAGCGTTTTTAATAAAAATACACAGAGGACACTCCAAAAATCCCACAATGCATTGAAAAAAATAGAACGCCGAACGCTAATTAACGTGCATTGATGAGCGTTTGAGCCTATAAACTCCACTGCTCATTAAAGCTAAAAAAACGTCCATGTGTGCATGGACACATAGGATAACAGAGTGGAGTTTATGGGCTTTTAGAAAAAAAAGCCCAAACTCCAATAAACTGCAGTTTATCAGCTCCAGTGTGCATGGAGCCTCACGCTGAACACGGCCTTGAAATCAAAAGACATCTGTGCGAGTTCATGCACAGATGTCTATTGAAATCGTCGCAAAGTCAGCGTCGCACCGATTGAGCCGCTCCCATTGCCGACAATAGGCTCCGATTTGATCTTCCAAATTGCATGTCAAATAGCGCTGATGTGAACAGGGGCTGAAAATTCCACTATATAACCCGCATGACCGCACAATTGTCAGCTAAATTAACGCAGTACTCAACCCGTCTGTGTCCTCAGGGTGGATCGATTCTTACAGTACATCTCTTATCTTTGTATCCATATTGGCAGGGAACTGTCTTCCTTATACAATCTTTACTACCCCCCCCCCATTGATTACAAAGATTGTACGGGAGTTGGAAGCATGGGCATCCCTTCCCTTATCGCTCTTTGGTGAATGAAACCATTGTGAAAAGGTGACATCTCCCAGACTACTTTACCCTCTGCAGACTTTCCCCCGCCTATTGAAACACTCGGATGTCCAAAAAATTCATTCGGGCCTGCTTGCTTTTCTGTGGTGTGGTAAAAAAAAACAGAATTGCGCTCCAAAAACAATGTCTCCTAAAGGGTGAGGGTGGGGCGGGTTTGCCCAACCTTAGGTTTTAATATTGTCTCTTGTCTGGTAGAGCAGGGTATCAATTGGTTATCGAAGAAATCTTGCTACGCTAACTATATGCTGTAGAACACAAACAAGCGGCTGCTGCCCCCACTAGAGTTGCCACCTCATCCCTTTAAACCCAAACACATATTAATTACACAGGTTCTGTGGCTGATTGAGGTGGTAATTAAACTCACTTGTTGCCTTAACTGCATTAAATTAGCCTCAGAACCTGTGTAATTCATGTGTGTTCGGGTTTAACCTCCCTGACGGTTTTCCCGAGTGTGGCTCGGGGTTAAATTTCAGCACCATTAGCGGTAACCCCCGAGCCACACTCGGGATTACATTGCAGGATCCTGGTGCGGCTTTACTTACCTTGTCCCCAGGATCCTGCGATGTCCCCCCCCGCTGTGTCTGCGGGCTCTGTCCTCCGCCCGAAGCCTCTCTGTGCCGGGCTCCGTTCCTTGCGAGCGTCGCACAGAGGCGGAGCCTGGCCGCAAATTAAAAAAAAAAAGTGAAAATCATAACACATACAGTACGGTAATCTTACAGATTACCGTACTGTTTGAAATCATTTCACATCCCTTTTGTCCCCAGTGCTTTGTCCAATGCCCTGCATGCAGTTTTATATTATATATACTGTTCTTTCTGCCTGGAAACTTGAGACTGTCCATAGCAACCAAAAAGTGTCCCTTTACTTCAAAAGTGGCTTTAGACCAGCTAGAAAACAGCGATAGTAAATTAGAACACTTGCAGAATTGAGCGATAGTGAATCGTGGGGAAATTTTATTATTATATATATTTTTTTAATTATTTATATTTATTTATTAAAATTTATGTTTTTGTGTTTCAAACTTCATCATACCCGGGATATCTACTAGAATCTTGGTGGACAGATTTAAGTGTCTTATTGTTAAGAATTACAGGCCTACAATATAAAACGCCAAATTTCCATGCAAAATAATTGTACCGCTTTCAGCACCTAAAATCCGAAATAATCATACCGCCAGGGAGGTTAAAGGAATGAGGTGGCAACCCTAGCCCCCACCTATTACCGGTCTATTGCAGCAAGGAGCTCTGGAAGGGTGGCGCATGTCAAACAAATACAAGAAGATTTAGGCTATGTTTCCACTATTGCGTCCCCAAAGTCGCGCGATTTTGCCGCGATTTTTTACCGCGACTTTTTACCGCGATTTGAAGCAATGCCTGTATCTATGGACCTCAAGTCGCATCAAAGTGGGACCAAAGTAGTGCAGGGACTACTTTGAAGTCGCTGCGACTTGAAGTCGCACAAATATGAACGGTACTCATTGGAAATCATGGGATACAATTTGTCATGCGACTTTTCAGTCCCAAGTCGCATGAAAAGTCGCACTAGTGGAAACATAGCCTTACAAGCTCAAACTTACCAACCGAATTGTCCTGTCTAACAATATGCGTTAAGAACAGGGGTTTAGTCTGTACACATTTGCAAATACATGCGTAAGCTACAGGCCCCGTCAAGGCACCCTGTTTTCTGCAGTCCCTAACCCCGACTTCTGGGTCATGCAGGTAAGAGGGAGACCGTGTGACATGTATGGGATATAGAGGTACAGTGTGTTGTAAGACAGACCAGTATGGTGCAAAATGTAAAGAGAAACTGTATTGTATTTTTTGAGAGCACATATTTTGATTCTTGCAAATGTCTTTTTAATTTTTGATAAATTTTCGTGCTTCATTTTGTATTTTTACTGTATTGGATATAGAGAAGATTTTAAGATTAGCCACTAGAGGGCGCAAGCACACAATTAGAAATCACTGTGTTCCTTGAAATTGAAGTAAAGTTAATTTTTCAAAAATTTGCCAACAGGCAGGGTATTTATGACAGAAGAGACCCTATTGGTCCCGATCAATCCCACCACATCGCTGGAGGGCACCGCTTGACAGGTAAGTCTGCCATAATGTACGAATATGCTGTGCATACTAGCACATGCTGGTATAACCCAGCTGGGGGGGGGCCCTAAAATGAAAATTATATAGCGGAGTTAAAGTGATTGTTAAGTCTCTGTCATATATTTATATAATCCTGTGTGCCCCAGGTCTCTGTGCTCTATAAAAAAAAAAAATGCAGTCTATACTTGATTTCAAAGCGCCGCTCGGCGCTCACGTGACCGGCCTGCTCTCCCCTCTCCTGATCTGACAGCTAGAGCAAGAGGGGCCAAAAATCCTCCGCTGACATCAGTCGGGGGGGAGAAGAGGGGAGAGCTGGGCAGTCACGTGAGTGCTGAGCGGTGCTCTGAAATCAGATACAGATGCCATTTTTTTTTATAAAGCACAGAGACTGGGGCACACAGGATTATATAACACATTAAAAGTTATTTCAGCAGCAGTAGGGGTGACGGGCACTGTCACGAGCTGACAGGCAGAGAGGGAGGGAGGAGAGGAGGACAGGAGAGCTGTCCTCCTCTCCCCCCGTGGATAAACCATGGTCAGTTTACAGGGGGGGAGGGCAGAACCAGGGAGGATCAGCCAGGTATTTTAGGTGATATGGGGGGCCAAATTATACAGCACAAGCACTGTGCTGTAGAACATGCAAATTTTTTTTTTTTAGGGTAACAAACGCTTTACCTATTGCTTTAAAGTGGTATTAAACCCAAAATCAAAAATGCATTAAGTCCAGTAAAATATACCTGAACCCCTTCCCACACCCATTCTAAGCCTATTCTAACTACCCTGTAAAGGATGAATGTCTATACTTACCTATTGTGAGGGTGGTCCGGTCCAGTCACACGATTGGCTCCCACTGGCAGCTTCTGTGTAGAGAAGGGACAGCCGACAACGGATGCCCCATAGTAAACCTATGGGTATGGTCAGCGCCCAAGTTCTGCAGCCGTTGTCGCTGGTCTCTCTTCTTCACTGAAGCCGGTCGCTGGAGAAATCATGTGGCCGAAGCCCCATCAGAATAAGTAAGTATAGACATCTTTCCTTTAAAGGACATTTAGAATAGAATTAAAATGGGGATGGGAGCAGGTTTAGGTATAGTTAGTATTTGCCTGGACTTTCACTTTAAATTCTAGTTTGCCAATTATTAGATGTGGTGGCTGCATTAGCTTTCTTTTTTTTTTTTTTTTTTTAGACTTTTTTTCCTTTATTTTCTCCTAGTAATCCAGTATTATTTTACAACATCCTTTAACCACCTTAGCCCCGGAAGATTTTACCCCCTTCCTGACCAGAGCGTTTTTTGCGATTCGGCACTGCGTCGCTTTAACTGACAATTGCACGGTCGTGCGATGTGGCTCCCAAACAAAATTGACGTCCTTTTTTTCCCACAAATAGATCTTTCTTTTGGTGGTATTTGATCACCTCTGCGATTTTTATTTTTTGCGCTATAAATAAAATAAGAGTGACAATTTTGAAAAAAAACGCATTATTTTTTACATTTTGCTATAATAAATATCCTCCAAAAATATATAAAAAAATATTTTTTTCCTCAGTTTAGGCTGATCGTATTCTTCTACATATTTTTGGTAAAAAAAAAAATCGCAATAAGCGCTTAACAATTGGTTTGCGCAAATGTTATAGCGTTTACTAAATAGGGGATAGTTTTATGGCATTTTTATTAATAATTTTTTTTTACTAGTAATGGCGATGTACATCGGCGTGCGCCGGTCGGGAACTGGTTAAAAGACCAAACTTTTATTCATTCATGTAAACCAAAAGAAAACTGCTGTAACTGCTTATAAAGTGTTAACTGGAGTTCAGCTTCACCAAGTGAAATAAAGGTAAAAAAAACGAATGCGGCCACCACATCTATAGTTACATAGTTACATAGTTACATAGTAGGTGAGGTTGAAAAAAGACACAAGTCCATCAAGTCCAACCTATGTGTGTGATTATGTGTCCGTATTACATTACATATCCCTGTATGTTGCGGTCATTCAGGTGATTATCTAATAGTTTCTTGAAGCTATCGATGCTCCCCGCTGAGACCACCGCCTGTGGAAGGGAATTCCACATCCTTGCCGCTCTTACAGTAAAGAACCCTCTACGTAGTTTAAGGTTAAACCTCTTTTCTTCTAATTGTAATGAGTGGCCACGAGTCTTATTAAACTCTCTTCTGCGAAAAAGTTTTATCCCTATTGTGGGGTCACCAGTACAGTATTTGTAAATTGAAATCATATCCCCTCTCAAGCGTCTCTTCTCCAGAGAGAATAAGTTCAGTGCTCGCAACCTTTCCTCATAACTAATATCCTCCAGACCCTTTATTAGCTTTGTTGCCCTTCTTTGTACTCGCTCCATTTCCAGTACGTCCCTCCTGAGGACTGGTGCCCAGAACTGGACAGCATACTCCAGGTGCGGCCAGACCAGAGTCTTGTCGAGCGGGAGAATTATCGTTTTATCTCTGGAGTTGATCCCCCTTTTAATGCATGCCAATATTCTGTTTGCTTTATTAGCAGCAGCTTGGCATTGCATGCCATTGCTGAGCCTATCATCTACTAGGACCCCCAGGTCCTTTTCCATCCTAGATTCCCCCAGAGGTTCTCCCCCCAGTGTATAGATTGCATTCATATTTTTGCCACCCAAATGCATTATTTTACATTTTTCGACATTGAACCTCATTTGCTATGTAGTCGCCCACCCCATTAATTTGTTCAGGTCTTTTTGCAAGATTTCCACATCCTGCGGAGAAGTTATTGCCTTGCTTAGCTTAGTATCGTCTGCAAATACAGAGATTGAACTGTTTATCCCATCCTCCAGGTCGTTTATGAACAAATTAAATAGGATTGGTCCCAGCACAGAACCCTGGGGAACCCCACTACCCACCCCTGACCATTCTGAGTACTCCCCATTTATCACCACCCTCTGAACTCGCCCTTGTAGCCAGTTTTCAATCCATGTACTCACCCTATGGTCCATGCCAACGCACCTTATTTTGTACAGTAAACGTTTATGGGGAACTGTGTCAAATGCTTTTGCAAAATCCAGATACACCACGTCTACGGGCCTTCCTTTATCTAGATGGCAACTCACCTCCTCATAGAAGGTTAATAGATTGGTTTGGCAAGAACGATTCTTCATGAATCCATGCTGATTACTGCTAATGATATCATTCTTATTACTAAAATCTTGTATATAGTCCCTTATCATCCCCTCCAAGAGTTTACATACTATTGATGTTAGGCTAACTGGTCTGTAATTCCCAGGGATGTTTTTTGGGCCCTTTTTAAATATTGGTGCTACATTGGCTTTTCTCCAATCAGCTGGTACCATTCCAGTCAATAGACTGACTGTAAAAATTAGGAACAACGGTCTGGCAATCACCTTACTGAGTTCCCTAAGTACCCTCGGATGCAAGCCATCTGGTCCCGGTGATTTATTAATGTTAAGTTTCTCAAGTCTAATTTTAATTCCGTCCTCTGTTAACCATGTAGGTGCTTCCTGTGTTGTGTCATGAGGATAAACACTGCAGTTTTGGTTACTGAAGCCCCCCGATTCACTCGTGAAGACTGAGGAGAAGAATAAATTCAATACCTTTGCCATCTCCCCATCCTTTGTAACCAGATGTCCTTCCTCATTCTTTATGGGGCCAATATGGTCTGTCCTCCCTTTTTTACTGTTTACATACTTAAAGAATTTCTTGGGATTTTTTTTTGCTCTCCTCCGCTATGTGTCTTTCATGTTCTATCTTAGCCGTCCTAATTGCACCCTTACATTTCTTATTGCATTCTTTATAAATTCTGAATGCTGAGGATGATCCCTCAACCTTGTATTTTTTGAAGGCCTTCTCCTTTGCTTTTATATGCATTTTTACATTGGAGTTAAGCCATCCAGGATGTTTGTTCGCTCTTTTAAATTTATTACCCAATGGGATACATTGGCTAATGCCCTTATTTAATATGCTCTTAAAGCAAACCCATCTCTCCTCCGTATTCTTTGTTCCTAATATTTTATCCCAATTTATGCCTTTTAGCAAGGTTTGTAGTTTAGGGAAGTTGGCTCTTTTGAAATTCAGTGTCTGTGTTCCCTTCATGTTTCCTATTTGTGTGATTTATACTGAAACTAATTGACCTGTGATCGCTGTTACCTAAATTGCCCCGTATTTCCACATCTGTGATCAGGTCTGTATTGTTGGTAATCAGTAGATCTAGTAATGTTTTATTTCTAGTTAGTGTGTCTACCATCTGACCCATAAAATTGTCCTGCAAGACATTAAGGAACTGGCGAGCCTTAAATGAATGCGCGGTTCCCTCCGCCCAGTCTATGTCTGGATAATTAAAATCCCCCATTATGATAACACTTCCCATCCTTGCTGCTAATCCAATTTGTGATAGGAGATCCGTCTCCACTTCCTCCCTCAGGTTAGGGGGCCTATAGCATACTCCCCGTATTATTTTCCCCTTAGCTTCATCCCTTTGGAGCTCTACCCATAAAGATTCCACCTCCTCCCTAGCCCCCTCAGTGATGTCATCTCTCACATTCACTTGTACATTATTCTTGATATATAGGCATACCCCTCCCCCTTTTTTACCCTCTCTATCCTTGCGGTATAGGGTATACCCTTGAATGTTTGCCAGCCAATCATGAGAGCTGTTGAACCAGGTCTCTGAAATTCCCACAAAATCCAAATCCTCCTTGTACAACAGTATCTCTAGTTCACCCATCTTGTCTGCCATGCTCCTGGCATTAGTGAACATGCCACATAGTTTATACCGGTCGCATATTGTCCTCGTATTGGGTGTTTCAAGATTGCAACTAGGACTTGCTACTATACTCACCTTGTGTTTTTGTGCTTTGGTTAACCTACCACTAATGCCCCAATACTTCCCCCTTCCACCCTACTATCTAAGGGTGGAAGGGGGAAGCAAAAGATTCCAGGTAAGATAGATGCTAAAGATTCTTTGGTCGTGCACGTGGTCTGCGAGTGCCTGTGTATTGTTGAGTATAAGTGTCAGGAAGCTAGTTGTTAGGTAATTTGGACAGGGTATAATCCCTAATCCTCATTAAATTAGTAGGTACGATACCCGGCGGGTGTGGAGTGTACTCGGGTGTACATCTTTGCGGCATATATGCTTTCCTTGATCATCTGATCGAGGGCAAATACTGCTGTGCAAAATATAAGCACATTGTTTCCCTGGAAGCCCAGGTTCTGAATCTGGGGAAGCAACTGTCAGCACTGAGAAGACCCTCCATACTAAAGGAGAGCCAGGAACGTACCCGGCAGGTGCCAGCACAGAGGCTGGTGGAGACAAAGAGGTGCAGGCACTAAAAACGAGTAGATGGGTGATAGTCAGGGGGAAGTGCCAGGGAGGCCGATCCTGGGCTGAAACATCCCAATAAGTACGCTCCATTGAGTGACATTGGTGAAACCGGTCAGGGATCAGCACTGCTGGAGCTGAGGGACTCTCCTAGCTGCCAGGAAAGAACTCCTCCAGTGAGAGAGGGGGGGGGGGGCAAAGGGAAAGGATAGGCAGATTCTGGTGGTAGGGGACTCAATTCTTAGAAGGACAGAGAGGGCAATCTGTCACAAAGACCTGAAACGCCAAACTGTATGCTGTCTACCGGGCGCTCTGGGTCGGCAC
This sequence comes from Aquarana catesbeiana, assembly GCF_042186555.1. Taxonomy (NCBI): domain Eukaryota; kingdom Metazoa; phylum Chordata; class Amphibia; order Anura; family Ranidae; genus Aquarana; species Aquarana catesbeiana. The sequence continues at coordinate 243,718,529 of NC_133333.1, forward strand.
ATCACGGATCTGGTGGACAGATTACTGGGGGGGGGGGGCTGGGGAAGACCCAGCTATCATGGTGCACGTTGGCACCAATGACAAAGTCAGAGGCGGATGGAGTGTCCTAAAGAACGATTTTAAGGACTTAGGAGCTAAATTGAGGAAAAGGACCTCCAAGGCAGTATTTTCAGGAATACTACCTGTACCTCGAGCCACACCAGAAAGGCTGAGGAGCTGGTGTAGTAAGGAGGGGTTTGGGTTTCTGGAGAACTGGGCTGACTTCTCAGTCAGTCACCAGTTCTATAGAAGGAACAGACTGCACCTAAATGAGGAGGGTGCAGATCTGCTGGGAGTGAAGATGGCTGAAAAGTTAGAGGGGTTTTTAAACTAGGCAACGAGGGGGGGTCCAGAGTTAGAGATAGTCAGCAATGAACATATTCCAGAGGGTAGTATTGAGGGCATTAGTGGTAGGTTGACTAAAGCACATAAACCCAAGGTAAGTATAGTGACAAGTCCTATTTGCAATCTCGGAACACCCAATAAGAGGACAGTATGCGACCGGTCTAAACTATGTGGCCTGTTCACCAATGCCAGGAGCCTGGCGGACAAGATGGGTGAAATAGAGATACTGTTGAACGTGTAGGATTTAGATTTTGTGGGAATTTCAGAGACCTGGTTCAACAGTTCTCATGATTGGCTGGCAACCATTCAAGGGTATTCCCTTTATCGCAGGGATGGAGAGGGTAAAAAATGGGGAGGGGTATGCCTATATATCAAGAATAATGTACAAGTGAATGTGAGAGATGACATCAAAAAGAGAGCTAGGGAGGAGGTGGAATCCTTTTGGTTAGAGCTCCAAAGGGATGAAGCTAAGGGGAAAATAATACTGGGAGTATGCTATAGGCCCCCTAACCTGAGGGAGGAGGGGGAGACGGACCTCCTATTACAATTTGGATTAGCAGCAAGGATGGGAAGTGTTATAATAATGTAAAATTTTAATTATCCAGACATAGACTGGGCGGAAGGAACCACGCATTCGTCTAAGGCTCGCCAGTTCCTAAATGTCTTGCAGGACAATTTTATGGGTCAGATGGTAGACGCACCAACTAGAAAAAAGGCGTTACTAGATATACTGATTACCAACAATACAGACCTGATCACGGATGTGGAAATACGAGGTAATTTAGGAAACAGCGATCACAGGTCAATTGGCTTCAGTATAAATCACACAAACAGGAAACGCAAGGGGAACACAAAGACACTGAATTTCAAAAGAGCCAACTTCCCTAAACTACAAACCTTTCTAGAAGATATAAATTGGGATAAAATCTTAGAAGCAAAGAACAAGGAGGAGAGATGGGTTTGCTTTATGAGCATATTAAAAAAGGGCATTAGCCAATGCATCCCATTGGGACATAAATTTAAAAGAGAGAACAAAAGTCCTGGATGGCCTAACTCCAATGTAAAAATGCATATAAAAGTAAAGAAGGCTTTCAAAAAATACAAGGCTGAGGGATCTTCATCAGTATTCAAACTTTACAAAGAATGCAACGAGATATGTAAGGGTACAATTAGGGTGGCTAAGATAGAACAGGAAAGACACATAGCAGAGGGGAGCAAAGAAAATCCCAAGAAATTCTTTAAGTACCGTATTTATCGGCGTATAACACGCACAGGCGTATAACACGCACAGTCATTTTAAGAGGGAAGTTTCAGGAAAAAAACTTAAATTTTAAATAAGGAACTTTGAAGCAAAATAAGGGTCAGTGCCCATCTGCAGCCTCACCATTGCCATCAATGCAGCCTGATCAATGCCCATCTGCAGCCTCACAAGTGCCATCAATGTAGCAGCCTCACCATTGCCATCAATGCAGCAGCCTCACCATTGCCATCAATGCAGCAGCCTCACCATTGCCATCAATGCAGCAGCCTCACCATTGCCATCAATGCAGCAGCCTCACCATTGCCATCAATGCAGCAGCCTCACCATTGCCATCAATGCAGCAGCCTCACCATTACCTTCAATGCAGCAGCCTCGCCAATGCCATCAGTGCAGACTGATCGATGCCCATCTGCAGCCTAGAGGGGACAGGGAGGGGGGCAGGACAAGCGCCGACAGATTACATACAGTGAGAATCTCCTATGATAGACAGAACAGTAGTCCAATGGTGGCCCAGGAGATGGGACTTCTTATTACAGAGGCCACCAAGTAAACAGAGGATTCTCACTGTATGTAACCTGATGGCGCTCATCCCACCCCCTCCCTGTCCCCTTTGAGGCAGCTAAAATTGAAGTATTGGTGTATAACACGCACACGCTATTTGCACACGATTTTCATGGTGAAAAAGTGAGTGTTATACGCCAATAAATACAGTATATAAACAGTAAAAAAGGGAGGACAGACCATATTGGCCCCATAAAGAATGAGGAAGGCATCTGGTTACAAAGAATGGGGAGGTGGCTTCAGTAACCAAAACTGCAGTGTTTGTCCTCATGACAAATCATATGAAGCAACCTCATGGCTAACAGAGGACAGAATTAGAAATAGACTTGGGAAACTTAACATTAATAAATCACCGGAACCAGATGGCTTGCACCCGAGGGTACTTAGGAAACTCAGTCAAGTAATTGGCAGACCATTGTTGCTAATTTTTGACAGTCTACTGACTGGAATAGTACCAGCTGATTGGAGAAAAGCCAATGTAGCACCAATATTTAAAAAGGGCCAAAATACATCCCTAGGAATTACAGACCAGTTAGCCTAACATCAATAGTATGCAGACTCTTGGAGGGGATGATAAGGGACTATATACAATATTTTAATAATGAAAACGGTATCATTAGCAGTAATCAGCATGGATTCATGAATAATCATTCTAGCCAAACCTTCTATGAGGAGGTGAGTTGCCATCTATATAAAGGAAGGCCCGTAGACGTGGTGTATCTGGATTTTGCAAAAGCATTTGACACAGTTCCCCATAAACGTTTACTGTACAAAGTAAGGTCCGTTGGCATGGACCATAGGGTGAGTACATGGATTGAAAACTGGCTACAAGGGCGAGTTCAGAGGGTGGTAAAAAATGGGGAGTATTCGGAATGGTCAGGGTGGGTAGTGGGGTCCCCCAGGGTTCTGTGCTGGGACCAATCCTATTTAATTTGTTCATAAACGATCTGGAGGATGGGATAAACAGTTAAATCTCTGTATTTGCGGACGACACTAAGCTAAGCAGGGCAATAACTTCTCCGCAGGATGTGGAAACCTTGCAAGAAGATCTGAACAAATGAGGTTCAATGTTGAAAAATGTAAAATAATGCATTTGGGTGGCAAAAATATGAATGCAATCTATACACTGGGGGGAGAACCTCTGGGGGAATCTAGGATGGAAAAGGACCTGGGGGTCCTAGTAGATGATAGGCTCAGCAATGGCATGCAATGCCAAGCAGCTGCTAACAAAGCAAACAGAATATTGGCATGCATTAAAAAGGGGATCAACTCCAGAGATAAAACGATAATTCTCCCACTCTACAAGACTCTGGTCCAGCCGCACCTAGAGTATGCTGTCCAGTTCTGGGCACCAGTCCTCAGAGAGGATGTACTGGAAATGGAGCGATTATAAAGAAGGTCAACAAAGCTAAAAAAGGGTCTGGAGGATCTTAGTTATGAGGAAAGGTTGTGAGCACTGAACTTATTCTCTCTGGAGAAGAGACGCTTGAGAGGGGATATGATTTCAATTTATAAATACTGTACTGGTGACCCCACAATAGGGATAAAACTTTTTCTTGGAAGGGAGTTTAATAAGACACGCGGCCACTCATTAAAATTAGAAGAAAAGAGGTTTAACCTTAAACTACGTAGAGGGTTCTTTACTGTAAGAGTGGCAAGGATGTGAATATCCTTTCCACAGGCGGTGGTCTCAGCTGGGAGCATTGATAGCTTCAAGAAACTATTAGATAATCACCTGAATGACTGCAACATACAGGGATATACAATGTAATACTGACATATAATCACACACATAGGTTGGACTTGATGGACTTGTGTCTTTTTTCAACCTCTCACCTACTATGTAACTATGTATGTGTAGCTCTGCAAGAGCCGGTGATACAAGGCAGGATGGATCCATGCTTTTATGTTTACACAAAATTCTGACCCGACCATCTGAATGTCGCAGCTGAAATCGATCATCAGATCAGGCAACGTTTTTCTAATCTTCTATTGTTCAATTTTGGTGATCCTGTGTGAATTGTAGCCTCAGTTTTCTTTTCTTAGCTGACAAGATTGGCACCCAGTGTGGTCTTCTGCTGCTGTAGCCTATCTGCTTCAAGGTTCAATGATTTGTACTTTCAGAGATGGTATTCTGCATACCTTGGGTGTAACAAGTGGTTATTTGAGTTACTGTTGCCTTTCTATCATCTCAAACCAGTCTGCCCATTCTCCTCTGACCTCAACAAGGCATTTTCCTCCACACAACTCCCACTCACTGGATATTTTCTCTTTTTCGGACCATTCTCTGTAAACCTGAGAGATGGTTGTGCGTGAAAATCCCAGGAGATCAGCAGTTTTTGAAATACTCAGACCAGCCCGTCTGGCACCAACAACCATGCCACGTTCAAAGCCACTTAACGTGGTTGTAAACCCATGAAAAAAAACAAAAAAACCTGCAAGACAAATGGCATAATGAGCTAGTATGCATAGCATGCTAAGTCATTATGTATTACTTACCTGAGATCGAAGCCCCCGCAGGAGATATCCAGTGTAGCTACAGGTAAGCATTATAGGCTTCCCTGTAGCAAAAAGTAGTTGTAAAGGGTTTTTTACAACCACTTTAAATCCCCTTTCTTCTGCATTCTGATGCAGCAAGTCATCTTCACCATGTCTAGATGCCTAAATGCATTGAGTTGCTCCCATGTGATTGGCTGATTAGCAATCTGTGTTACCAAGCAATTGAGCATGTATACCTAATAAAGTGGCCTGTGAGTGTATATCCAGATAAATTTTTTTTTTTTTTTTTTTTTTACATGCAAAAAATAAAACAATAAAAGCATAACCAAGACCGTGACAATAGCAGTTTACCTGGAGTTTGTCGATCTTTTGCTCCAGTGGCTCGGATTCTGTTGATATATTTTCCTCTTCATACAACCAGACTTGAAATAATTCAATAAACTTTTCCGCATTCTTTATACTGTCAGCAGTAGAGGAAACCGTAACCTTCCTATTTGGGATATGAACACAAAAGAGGTATAAGAATACAGATTTGTCACTGAAAAAAAACTGAAGAAAAGGAAAGTATCTTCCATCTTGCTTGAGGTGATTGTAGCCATATTAGTGCACTTGTGACAGGTTGTAGGGCAGGTTGGACCATAACCGCTAGGAAAACAAAATACCATTCTTCCTTCTCTTCAGAAACAATTGAGTACTGTCCGTGATACTCTTTTTATTTGCACTAACATACAATTTTTCAGAAAGAAGAATACAACAAGCATAAAAACAGAACCGAAACAGAAGGGTCTATAGTGCAGGAAGATATCCTGTGCTTGAAAACCCCAGGGATAGCAAGAGGAAGGCCACCATGCCAACCATTCAAAATTTTCACTTTGATTAGAGCTACTTCTGTGGATATAAGTTAAAGAGTAACTCCACTTTTGTTGGGGAAAAAAACGCATTCCCCCTCGGGGTGATCCATGTACATTGCAGGGATTTTAGCAAACTTTTTGCAGATTCCTACCTTTTGTTAGTCTGAGGAAATATTGGTGTGTTTGTCTGAGTCCATGTCCAGAGTGAAACTGTATGGGAGGGATTTTATAATTATCAATCAGCTGCTGCACCTGCAGGGCTTTAATGCGGAAAGCAGCAGGGTTTGCGTCCCCTTTAGACATGATTTCACTTTGGAAGTATCTCACTGAAAAACTATTTTGTTGCAGGGGATGACCAAAATCTGACTTGAATCTTAGTGCAGATTTCTGGGAAAATCAGTAAGCCAATCACACAAGCAGGAAATGACATTTCTGGGGGGAGCGTTCTGTACACATTCTGTGTACAGGACGCCTCAAGGTTGCCATATTGCATTGAATTTTACAGAAAATGACAGCGCTACAGATTGAAAAGGAAATGTAATTTTCATTAACATTCCCAATTACAATATGACTTGTGTCACAATGGAATATGCTATATTTTTTTATTTGCTCTTTTGTTTACCATGGAAGTGGAGTTACTTGCCGACCTCCTACCTGGGAAAATAGTGATTTTACAGTAGAATACGGGGGGTTATGGCTGTAGCTAGATGCCATAACCCCGGTATTAACATTTGCAGCAGCCGCTGCTCTTTCTCCTAAAGTGATCAGAGTGGCTGATTAGCTGCTGCATCACTTTTAGAAGTGCCCCCCCCCCCCCTTTCTGGTGGTTATCAGGCTTACCTAGCTCACCAGAAGGCCCGAGAACTGATGCATGAGCTGGCCATACAGTAGCGATGAACAGAGGAAAGATGGCCTCCGCTCATCCCTATGGCCTAGGAGGCTGGGAGCGACATCATGAAGTCCTTCCAGTTCACGGCCGATGTAAACGAGGCGTGTTTTTTTTTTTTGGAAAGCATTCAATTATTTTTTTTTTTGATCTGATGCTTTCCATTGTACAGCCGTGGCCAAAAGTTTTGAGAATGATACAAGTATTCATTTTCACAAAGTCTGCTGCTTCAGTGTTTTTAGATTTTTTTGTCAGATGTTACTATGGTATACTGAAGTATAATTACAAGCATTTCATAAGTGTCAAAGGCTTTTATTGACAATGACATGACGTTTATGGAAAGAATCAGTATTTGCAGTGTTGACCCGTCTTTTTCAAGACCTCATCAATTCCCCCTGGCATGTTGTCATCAACTTCTGGGCCACATCCTGACTGATGGCAGCCCATTCATAATCAATGCTTGGAGTTTGTCAGAATTTGTGGAGTTTTTTCTTTTTTGTTCACCCGCCTCTTGAGCATTGACCACAAGTTCTCAATGGGATTAAGGTCTGGGGAGTTTCCTGACCATGGACCCAAAATGTTGATGTTTTGTTCCCAAAGCCACTTTAGTTATCACTTTTGCCTTATGGCAAGGTAATCCATCGAGTTGGAAAAGGCATTGTTCCTCACCAAACTGTTCTTGGATGGTTGGGAGAAGTTGCTCTCGGAGGATGTTTTTGTACCATTCTTTATTCATGGCGGTGTTCTTAGGCAAAATAGTGAGTGAGCCCCCCACTCCCTTGTCTGAGAAGCGACCCCACACATGAATGGTCTCAGGATGCTTTACTGTTTTATGACACAGGACTGATGGTGGCGCTCACCTT